>NC_030855.1:2946495-3034922 GCF_000208745.1 Theobroma cacao | reverse complement strand
GATAAAGCAAGCAGTAAACGAATTGTATCATAGCGAGCAACAGGAGCATAAGTTTCAGTATAATCCAAACCTGGTATTTGACTGAACCCTTTCACGACTAAGCGAGCTTTGTACTTGTTTAAGCTCCCATCAGGATTTAGTTTCCTCTTATACACCCACTTGACTGGAAGAACATGTTGGTTTGATGGTCTGTCAACCAAGCTCCAAGTTTGATTTTTGTTAATCAATTCCAATTCATCAAACATAGCATTTATCCACTCAGGATGTTGCATGGCCTCTGCAAATGTGTTTGGCTCTGCTATGGCCACAAAGCTACTATGATAAATATCATAAATAGACCATGACCCTCTCATAGGCTCATCATCAATGTTATCATCAGAAATTGGTTCATCAGCAACCACATCATTTTCTTGCACATCTATATTCACAAAGATAGGAGCAAGCACCTGATTATTGGCAGTAGTTTGTATGTTCCAATTCCAGTTGGAAGCTTCATCAAATGTAACATTTCTGCTAATAATTATTCTGTCATTTTCTGGTAGATAAATTCGATAGGCCTTTGATTGTGTGTTGTAGCCTATGAAAATACCCCTGTGAGCTTTTTGTTGAAGCTTATCACGCTGTGTGTCTGGCACATGACAGTAGCAAATGCTCCCAAATATTCGAAGATGATCAACAGATGGTCTAAAGCCATGCCAAGCTTCAAATGGAGTTTTGTTCATTAAGGCTTTAGTAGGAAGCAAGTTGAGCAGATATACTGCTGTGCTAGCAGCTTTTGCCTAAAATTTCTTGGGCAAATTCTTCTCAAACAACAAACATCTGCACATTTCAAGTATTGTTCTATTCTTTCTCTCAGAAACACCATTCTGCTGAGGAGAGTATGGTGTAGTGAGTTGATGAGAAATTCCAGTACTCAGGAGAAATTCATAAAACTCATTCGAGGTATATTCACCTCCATTATCAGACCTCAAGGTCTTTATCTTGCAACCTGTCTCAAGCTCTACTTTGGCCTTAAACTTCAAGAACATTTCAAATACTTCAAATTTTGCTTTCAGGAAATAAATCCAACAAAATCTAGACATATCATCAATGAATATTAAGTGGAACCTACTACCAACCAATGACTCAACTTTCATAGGACCTGCTACATCAGTATGAACCAATTCAAGCTTGATTCTTGCTCGATTCCTACTAACTGGAGGATAGGGCTTCCTTGACAACTTCCCAAATTGACATGCACTGCAAACTGAACCTTTGTTAGACAATTTAGGTAAGTTATCAAGTAAACCAGCAGAACTTACTTGATTAAGAGAGGGATAGTTGTAGTGCCCAAGCCTCTTATGCCATAAGTTTGTCTCATCAACAACTGTGGTTGCTTGCATGCAGGAATCATTCCAATTTAGGGAGAAGATTCTGTTTCTCATTGGAGTAGTCATCAAATAATCACCTGTGGGTTCATAGATAGTACATGCAGAATCTTGAAACAGTAAAACATAAGAGTTTTCCACCATTTGTCCAACACTCAACAGATTTTGAGTGATGGTTGGAACTAAAAGAACCTCAGAGATGTGCTTGGTGTCAGAACAAGCTTGCACACTGACTGTCCCTTTTCCTACTGCATGTAGGTAAAGCCCGTTGCCTATTTTAACTTGTGAGCTATAATTCTTGTCCAAATCAATAAACATAGCTTCAAAAGGAGTCATATGATTGGAGCATCCACTATCGAGCAGCCATTGAAGATTATCAACTTGATGAGAATTTGTCAGTGCCATAAACAAGGTTTCTTCAGCCATTACAGCTTTTTCAGTCTCCTTTGCTGGTTTTTCTAGTGTAGTTTGTTTGTTCTTACAAACTTTCTCCATGTGACTAACTTCACTGCAAGCTTTGCATTTAGCATCTAGCCTAAACCAGCAGTGTTCTTCTGCATGGTTTCGTTTCTTGCAATAAGAACACATTTTAAACTTGTTTGTTTTGCTGGATGAATGACTTGGCTGGTAAGGCTTTTTATCTTTCTCTTTGAAATTTTTCTTAGAGCCAGAATCAATGTTGCCTTTCCCTTTGTGTTTAGCAACTAATGCACCCTCCACAGTAGCATCTTGACGTGCAATTCTCCTCTGTTCATAAGCTTCAAGTGCACTCACTAGCTCAGTAACAGTGAGTTGAGTCAAGTCTTTAGTTTGCTCTAAAGAGGACACTGTTGCTTCAAATTTTTCTGGAACACTGTTAAGAATTTTTTCAACAATCCGTACCTCTTGCAAGTCTTCACCTAACATGCGAATCTGATTTACCAGACGCATAACTCTATCAGTATAATCCATGACAGATTGATTGTTTTTCATTCTGAGAAGCTCAAACTCTCTTCGAAGATTTTGAGCTCGCATTTGTTTTGTTCTTGCAGAGCCCTGAAACTCCTCCTAGAGTTTGTTCCATGCTTGCTTTGCAGTCTTGCAACCCATGATTCTGCTAAACATTGTCTCAGACACAACTGCATGGATGAAGGACAAAGCCCTGTATCGCTTTGCTACCTCTTCAGAATACTGTTTTTTCTGAGTAATTGTTGCATTATCTCTCAACGCAGGTGGCTCTTCCTCAGATTCTCTGGCATTCCAGAGGTCATATCCTCTGAGATAGGCCTCCATCTTAACGGCCCACACTGAGTAATTTTTGCCATCAAAGATTGGTAGAGATGGGTGAGAAACAGTGGGAGTCGACATATTGCTGAAGGTTGAGAAATTTGAAGAATGGTGGCTTGACTTTAGATGTATGATAGTTTTTTTTTTTGTATTTCAGGTCCAACTGAGATCTTATATTTGCAAGAGCTCTGATACCATGTTATATCTCTAGTCTTTAACAGAGAACAAGTTGTCAAAGATACTCTGTTATAAAACTAAAACAGAAAGACTTATAAAACTTGAAAGAAAGACTATCGATGGTTACAAGAAACTGCAAGTCTGCTTCATTGATCATATTAAAGTACAAGTTAAATATGCAGTAGGCATAATTAGCACTTGTAACATACTATAGACACAGGTGTTATGGCATAAAGACAACAAACTCATGCAGCTATACACGTAGGTGATGGAATTAGTAGAAAACATGCATGACTAATGACCACTACAATGAAGCAAAGTATAACAAAAGCTTGACAAGTGTACATTATCATGCAAGTATTAACTTAACATTCTTAATGCAGAGATTGGGGGCTTGATTGGGTGTTTCCTTGTTCTGCCTTAGAGTTTTTTTCCGCTTGGAACGATTTGCCTTTAGATGGTGATCACCTTAAGTTATGGAAGATGTCGTTTTATAGTATTTTATGGTCTATTTGGCTTTTCAGGAATGACATGATTTTCAGTGGTAAAATTTGGGACCCTTTTCAACTTTACGACATCAACAAGACTAAGGTTGCTTGGTGGGCAAAATCTAAATGGTCTAATCTTAAGATTCCACTCTTAGATTTATTTCGTGAACCTTGGTTGGGTAGCATTGAGGATTCTTGCAAAAGTTTCATTAAAAGTGTGGAATGGAGACGTCCAAACCCGAATCAAGTTAAATTTAATGTTAACGAAGCTGCTTCTGGTTGCCTAGGAAACTTGGGAATTGGCGGAGTTCTAAGAGACCATATGGCAAGGTCAAATTACAGTTCTCTAAATCTGTTGGATGGGGTGATGCTAACATGGCCGAACTACTGGTAGCTAAAGAAGCTTTTTTTCTTTTTATTGCTTGTTCTTGGGTCCACTCCTTTGATTTGATCATCGAATCTCATTCTATGAATGTTGTTAAATGGATCAAATGTCCTAAGCTCCCTGGTGTTTGAGACACATTATTATTCAGATTGAATATTTAAAATCTCAAGTTGGTGTCTGGTCTATCGTTCATACTTCTCATTCGCGCAATTCCTTTGCTGATTCTCTGGCCAAAGAAGGTGTGAGACGTGATCAACCTCTTATTCTGCTCTCTTGACGGTTAAATTTGAAGAAATTTGTTCTTATTAAGGTAAGTTGATTATGTAGTTGTACTGATGGAATCTTAGGTAGGAAGGTGGAATCTTAGTCATTTTCCAGTTCAACAAATGGAAGGACAAAAAGCTTGGCCAAGTCAGGAGTGCATCAGGATCAAATTCTGCTTTGGGAGGGAAGGGGTGTTCCTTTTTGTTCTCTTATCTGGTTTTTGATTCTCATGCTGTTCTTCCTTGTTTTCCCGCATTTTGTCCAACACTGGGGTGATCTTGTTCCTGCTGGCTTGATTCTGCTCATGCCTCTCCTGGTCCTCTCAAGCATTTGCCATGCCTTCTACATTATACTTCCTGTTCTGTTCTCCTTGCGTTTGTGTTGCCTGCTATCTTTTCTATGAACTTTTGAATTATGCTCCTTCTACTTCGATTTTCCCCTTGGGCTGCATTTCATTTTCTGGTTGTTTTTCTGACTTTTTCTTTGTGGTTGTTCAGATCTTTGTGTTGGCATTCCTTGCTTTTCTGTCCTTTTTAATGACTTTGTATCCCTTTCTCCAAGGATTATTTTCCTTGTGATCAATGAAATCCCATTTAACTTTGATAAAAAAAAATTGTCAAAAATTTACAACATAAAGTAAATATAGTAGGCACCAATTATGCATAGTAATTACCATGAAATGACATCAAAATCCAACGGCTTAACTTTAAGCAATCAATTGATCGGATTAGTACATGTTCAATCTAATTTAAAACTCAATTTTGTTTAGTTTTATTTATTTATTTTTTTTTTATTAATCATCGTGGTTGTTATTATCACTAGTACTTGGATTCAGCGGGGTACAACAACCTAAAAGTGTCAAATGAGCTAGCTCACTACAATAGTCAACTTAACTCACGAAGTTAAAGGATCTGGCCAGACCGACCCCAACCATGGGTTGTGGTTGTGCCACGGGCGGCCCATCCTCTACTAACCCTCACTTTCTCGCCCTCCTCCGTCTCTCCTTGTAGACAACCTTCTCCCTTTTCCCCACATGTTTAATCTCCTTTTTCAACATTATATATAGATATGTATAATGCAATCTTGTCAGATACCATATAAGAAGAAATAGAAAACTTGAGGAATCAATGCATACAATGATTACAGAAAATAAATCTCTAATATAATCTTAATGTGCATATCCTAATCTAATATTTAGTTGTAGATAAGACTTCAATTCTTCTTCACTTTTCTTAATCTGATCGTTAGTTGCAGATAGAGCTTTAGTCTTCTTGATAAGGTTTTTCCATATTCTTGAGTTTTCCTTATCCGATCTTTAATTGCAAATAAGATTGCAATAATCTCGAGTGTATTGTGTCCTTTGATGTATGTGTGTTAATTTTGATCAGTTTAAGCAGCAAAATGGGATAGGATGAAAGAGGATTGCTTTTATTTTCTAGTCAATCTAATTTATGATACAACTAAGTTTTAATGGAGAATGCATGAATGCAACATATATCATAAATCAAAGAGTTTTGTAATAATCCCTTGGTGTTACTCTTAGCACGTAAGACCATGCAACGTATAGGGCAACCCTTTTCACGTTTCGTAATCCCATGCTCTAGGCAAAAGTTAGAAAGTTTAAACTTAAAAGAAAATTGGATCGTCGCTTTGAGAGACCATATGTTAGAGATCATTAATACTCTTAATAGAAACAGAAAACCGACAAACACTTCAAATTTCATACATCTAGCTGTTTTTATTGTAATTATGAGATGCCAGAAAGCTACTACAACTGATAATAACAATTTAAAGACAAATATAGGCATGCAAAGAACAGAAAATACGTGTTTTTGGAAAAATACGCGTTCAAGATGCACAGGGAAGCCAATATTCATTTCTACAGTTTCACGTTAATCCAAAGCCATTGGTTTCATGCATGCATAAACCCTTTGTTTCACCAAGGGAAAAAAATCGAGAGATACAAAGAAGAAGAATAATGAAGATGCCTGTCAGATTGAAGCCATTTTTTCTTATAATTGCTTTGTTTCTCATTTCATCGACCTTCTTCCCACTTGCTCATGGACAGGATGAGAAGGATGATCAGCCATCCGATGGTAATTCTCAAGGTGTGATTGCTATCATTTGTTTTCTGCATGCATATGTTTATCTTTGTTTAGAAAACACAAATGTCTATCTCTTACAGGAGCTATGAGCCTGGTGAAGGAGAGATTGGATGAAGCTGGATCAGGAAATGCAAGTTTTATACTAGCTAAGAAAGAGACATACAGGAAGGACCCTCTAGACAATTTTAATTATTATACAGGTGGATGGAATATTGCTAGCGTACATTACCTGGCTGTAAGATTTCTAAGCCCTGTCCATCAATTGTTTCATCTATATCTTCTTCCTATTATTTTTTCATTTTGTTCTTCAGTCAGTTCCTGCAATTCGTGATAATATTAAATGTTTTTGAAAGTTTAGAACCAAATCCTGGGATGGAGGTTTCCTTCTTTTATAAAAATTAAATTAAATAGAAAATCCATGCATAATCTTTTCCTTAGAAAAAAAATCTTGTAACTTTCTAAATGTTTCATGTTTCTGTCACAAAAATCATGATAACTTGTGCTGCAAATAGATTGAATTCAGTTGTAGATTTGAACTCCAAAAATAAATTCCCATCTACTACAGGACTAATTCCATTCAATAATGTCAATTTCTAATATCTTGCTACTGATGTTAGAAATTGCTTTAATTCTCAGTTGCATTTGCTATATTTGCTATTGATCGAGTTGCAGCAGAGTTATTTAATGTAATCCCCAACTTTTGCGAATGCAGTCTGTGGCTTTCAGTTCTGCTCCTTTTGCCATCATTGCTATAGTATGGTTCGTGCTGTTTGGTCTATTTCTGTTTTGTGCTTGTATTTGCTGCTGCTGCTGCCGCCGCAACAAGCCCTATGGTTATTCTCGACTTGCTTATGCGCTTTCTCTCATCTTTCTCGTGCTTTTCACCATTGCTGCAATGTAAGTCCTCCAATATTCTGCTCATATTTCTAGGCCTAGAATATCGTTTATGTTTTTGGATGTCTCTCCATGATTTTAAATTACTTTCAACTACTTGGGTTTCATCACTTTCAGTGTTGGATGTGTTATAATGTACATTGGAGAGGGAAGATTCCAAGGCAGCGTAAATGGTGCTACAAAATACATTGTGAATCAAGGAATAAGCGTCGTCAATAATCTTATAAATGTATACAATTATCTCTCCTCAGCCAAGAATATTGCTTTGAATCAACAGTTTCTACCTCCTGATCTCGTAAGCCAGATCGACAATGTCAATTCCCTAATCAATGCCACAGGAAACCTTCCTCATGTCACATCAGCCCACATTACAGACTCCATACTAGTATTTCTGAACCCTGTGTATGTCAATTGCTTTTATATCATTCATTATGGTTTTTGTAATCACAAGAGAGTTAGTACATTAATAGCTTATTTAATCATCGCTTTAATTGCTCTTTATTGCAGGAACATGGCTCTTATCATTATTACTGTTTTCCTGCTCCTATTGGCATTTCTCGGATTCTGTAAGCCTTTTGATTCCCCCAAACTAGATGCTTATCAGTTCTATTTAATAAACCAATTATTAATCTGTCTCCCTCACATTGTTGTTGTGCTGCTGTTTATGGGTTGCAGTATTTTCAATTCTTGGGATGCAAGCTTGTGTGTATTTGTAAGTGACTTTGCTATGCATATAATAGCTTCTTTCTTTGTCTCTTTTTCTTTTCCATCTTCTCACTAAAACATTACTCTCTTCAATTGCAGATTCGTGGTCATTGGTTGGATTATTATCACACTCACATTTATCTTGTGTGGCATATTTCTCGTTTTCCACAAGTAAGTCTAACATATCATATGCATTGATGAAATTTAAGTGCTTAGGGCAAATTGCAGAAGGAATTTAGGTGTCCATCTTTTGCTGTATCTAACCAAGTTTTCGGCATAACTTAGCATAGTGGCTGACACATGCGTTGCAATGGACGAATGGGTCCAAAACCCCATGGCCGATTCAGCAATGAAGGAACTTCTTCCCTGTTGGGACAGGGGATTTGGCCAAAATGTCTTGAATGCAAGCAGATCAGTAACCACCAGCGTGGACGGTCTTTTGAACGAGTACATCGTCCTTGTAGCCAACAACGATACCTTACCCCCAGAAACAGTACCTCTTTATCACAATCAATCTGGTCCATTAGTACCTGTGTTATGTAACCCATACACAACTCAACAGGGCTGCGGTGAGGGTGAAGTAGCCTTGAGCGATGCGGCAGAGGTAAAAAAAAAAGGAAAAAACTAGAAGCTTTAGGTGTTTTGCAGCTTCGAAAATTGTCCAATGTTTGACTTGATTTATTATGTTTCATGCAGGAATGGAAGAAATATGTGTGTGAAGTTTCAGCAGCTGGTATTTGTACCACAATAGGCCGCCTGACCCCTGACATGTACAACCAGATGACTTCAGCTGTTAATGTAAGCTATGGGTTGCACAATTACGGCCACTTCCTTGCTGGCATAGTAGACTGCACGGTGCTCCGAGACACTTTCAATGGCATCAGTCAAAATCATTGCCCAGGGCTGAGGAAATATAGTGAATGGGTCTATATAGGCCTGGTAACTGCTACAGGTTCAGTGATGTTATCTTTGATCTTGTGGGTGTTGTATGCTAGAGAGAGGCGGCACCGGAAGTATACCAAAAGGATCAATAAAGGGTATGATGAGTCTCCTCTTGTTGGAGGGAGGAAGCTGTAAAGAATTGAGCAGGTCACTGCATCATTAAGGCTCAAAACTTCTCTTCACATGACCATCTCAGAAATCTGCACCCTTCCTTTACTATCAAGAAATGAAAAGTACAAATAAAGGGTTGGATGGGATCAATATCTGCAACATTTGAATCACAGTTTCAAGTTTATGTGATCGTGATTGCCCTGCCTCATGTGGGAACAAAATATTGTTCTTAACTAGACTCATTTAGGTTCAAATATATGGTACATAGAAAGTTCATTTCATTGTATGCTGAGCAAGTCTTGTTCATGTCAGAATTCTAACACCAATTTAGGGTTTAACTAAGTTAATTATAAACTGAGATTAACCTAGCTCAATCTGCGATCACATTATTTTAATACTTATTTAGCTTAATATGGGCTTTACTAGTTTTTTATACAGACCATTTTATTTAAATAAAATAAAATCAATTAGCAAAACCTCACAGTGAAAAAGTATAATTCTCTAGTTACCAACATGGTTTGTATGCAAATGACTCCTAAAAACATTTTATGCCGTCTTAGATTAAGCAACAATTACATGAATAAGTATTCTCCTAATCTGCATGTTATTAATATAAAATAAGACTTTGTAATTTAATAGTATAAAATTTATTGGCTATGGCGCACATCTGATTCTTTGAATTGGATACTGTTTGCAAGTAATCTGCTACCACGTATGCGGATTGGCGTTTGCCCTCTTAGTTTACGATGCTCAACCAAAGTACAAGTCAAAAGGCTTTCAACTACAAAGCTAAAGACAAAGAATAACTTTGAATCATAAGCCTGAAGAACGTAAGATAATGCGGCAAGTTACTTTTGTCTCTGTCTTTTCTTTCGAGAAAATCTATGAAACTCCGGGTTGTCATTACATCAGTTTTTTTTTTCCTTCGAACTTGAGACACAGCAAGAAACGGAAGCGTTCAACGCAATGCTCTGTACCAAATCACGTCCGTCTCTTCTCCTTCCAACGTTTTTCCTGGTTTTTTCAACCTTCTTTGCACTGTCTCGTGCCTCTTTATCTTATCATGTACCAACCAAACCCAATCCAGGTAGTTACTTTGTCTTGGTTTGATGTTCTTGAAGCAAGAAACTGGTGTTTCAAGATACTATAAGCATGCGTTTCCTAAGTGGGCTTTGGTCTTTTTCTGATTTTTTGCAAACTAACTTTGATTCTGTCAATTGGTAATGATTCTTGTTTATAGGGGTGATGGGTGGAAGTAAATATGGTGTCGTATCAGATGGAATGAGAAGGTCTGTTGTAGAAGGAGTTTATGTTAAGGCTATGAAAACTCGACTCTGGTGTTAGCTGCAGAGAGAACTCACAGGAAAGACCCTCTTGACAATTTTAACTATTACAAGGGTGGATGGAACATTAGCGAAAAGCATTACTTTTCTGTGAGTTTTCTTGGTTTTCTGTTACATTACCTTGTCTAACTTATATCAAATCCTTTCATTGCTTTATAACTTGTGTTCGCTATTTAGTTGGTTTATCTTGGGTGTTAATGGTTTATATTCTAGTTATGATTATTAATTAAGGCATTAGTTCTTTATCAGTGCAAAGTAAAATCTGTAGGATACTCATGATTCAGTAAGAATTGGACTCTCCCTTTTGCTCATATGATGTCCTTGATGTCTATGCTCTGTTAAAATTTTCTCCTTCGACACTTCACAGATCGTTAATTGTTTGATCTCCCACATATTTTTTTATCATTTTCCTTACATGATTTATTCATTAGGAATTAAACATTGAAAGTTTGGTTCTTCAACCTAAGGCTTTGAAGCAATTCATGACCCAATTCTTCACTTACATAAATTATTGGATAGAAGTCATGCTTTTAAATCCTAAAATATAAAGACATCTTTATCTGTTACATGATTGTGTTGTGATTTGTTATGAATTTATTTTCTCTTTTAGGTTCTGTAATGTTTGTGCACAAAGATTTTCTTTTTTTTTTTTTCTGACTTCATGTGCAGCCTGGGGGATCCCATTATTCTCTCAAGATCGGTAGTTTCTTATTGGCATTAGTTTCTGATGCACCATTACAACCTTTTTGTTAGCTTTGTTGGGATATTAGGTACCTTATGCAGGTTTTTGGAATTTGCTAGTCTTTTATAATCTGTTGAATATTTAATATTTATCCCACACAGAGTTTGGCATGTGCAATAACAAGATATCTGTGCTATTCACTGATAGTTTTGAGATATTCTGAAATATCTGAATATGATATATTATAATGTTTGTATTCAGATGTATTTCTATAACTAAAAGATTATATTTAGCTAGACAGTTAGAGCTTGAATATATTCCTACTTTTATGCTATAATTTTTATGGCTGGAAGAAATTGCCAACTTAACTCACATGATTCATGTCGTCGGTGAAGTCTGTTGGATTTACTGCTGCTCCTCTGTTTCTCATTGCTGCATTTTGGTTTCTGGGATTTGGCATGTGCCTGTTAGTGATCACTCTCTGCCATTGTTGCTGTCGACGCCAGCATTACGACTATTCTCAAACCATTTATCTCCTGTCTCTTATTTTTCTCACACTTTTTACCATTGCTGCAGTGTAACATTTTTACCTCCTAACATCCAGGGCAACATTGAGAGGGTTGATAAGAAGATAAATGATTCTGCCAAAATTTTGGAAAGAAAGTCAAAGGAAAATTCTGAGAAAATTCGACATGTTTTAGATTATGTGTAAGTAAATGCTTCCATTTCAAATTAGGTTCAGTAACTGCCATGCAGAAGACTTGGTTCTAGAGAGTGTTATGCTAGGATTTATCTTGGTTCTAAAAGCATTGTCAATCTGCCATGCAGAAGCCTCGCTTTAATCATCATAGCGTCTGTAATGCTGCTTATGGCTTTCCTCGGTTTCTGTAAGCAATCTAATCCTGGTATCTGAATCAAATTGTCTAAAAATTAATGACCTCTAATGGTCACAGAATTAAGTTGTTGTCATTTATATTGCAGCATTTTCAGTTTCTGGCATGCGTTTTTGTGTGTACATGTGAGTGACCTTTACCATTTCTTTCCCTTTTTATTATCCTTCTGTTAGTTTTGACCTATTTGAGTTATTGCAGATTGGTGATCATAGGGTGGATCCTTGTCACAGTCATCTTTATTTTGTGTGGCATATTCATCATAGTTCATAAGTAAGTCATACAATTAATTGAACACATTTTCCTACCAAGGGAACCTACGGTTTCTGTAATATGCCATGATAATTGCTGCTGTTAGGAACATTAAGAAGCTAATTTTTCTTCTCTTGTTGTCTTGGAAATAGGAGAGACAGCACCTATCATCTAGCTTGCCTCCATCAAAATTATTTCTTCATATTTTTTATTTTTCACGTTGGTATTGATAATTTGGTAGTACATTGCAGTTGAGCCTGTGCTGTAGATTCTGACATTCTGCACATCAAGCCCCTTTTGATTTTTGACAACAATTACCTTGGCAATTTTTTATTCTGAATACACACATATATCTGATGATTGAGTCTTAAAATTCTTCTTAGTTTGCAACAGATTGGGTAAAAAACTGATAATAGTTTGCCCATTTTCAATTCTAGCTATTTGAATAACAGTGCAAACGCGTTAGATGCTTATGCCGGTGTCTTGGCTTATGATGTAAAGACCGGAATTCCCTTGGAGAGTTGATGAGCATATACGATAAAACCCCCAATCCAATTGCTAAAATTTTTAGTTTAAGGCAATACTTTATCCTTTAATATCAAGTCTTTGCTGCATTTCCCAGAAAACCATCACTCTTTCAAGTGGTATGAAAACCGAGGGTTTGTCTTCTACTGTCTGGCAAGCCAATCTTGCTGGTAGGCTCCATATGCAAAGATTACACCTTTAGATTCTCAGCGAGCAGTGGCTTTTTAGAGAGTAAATAGGGTATGCTGTGACTATTAGATGGTTGAGCTAAGTAGGTCACACGAGGGGAAGTGATGCTAATGTGTTTGGACATACCGCGTAAGGAGGAGATGGTTAAGGTACATGAGTGGAAGCTGTCCCAAACTAGGAAAAAATGCCCAAGTCAATGACTATACTTTTAGTTCAATGGTGCTTTAACATTTGTACGATAATTAGGCCCTTGATAATTGATATAGTCATATAGTGATGCAACAAAATGTGTATATGTCTTTCATTGGTCATATTGACCGTGTGGATTCTCTGATGAAAATGCTACTTTGTTACTTATAACTCGAGTGTGCGTCTAATCTACTTCTCTCCATTTTTCATTGTGATGGACGATAGTTGTGTTGCTATGGAACAATGGGTCCTGTATCCTACAGCTCATACTGCTTTGGATGATATTATTCCATGTGTGGACCGTGCAACAGCTAAAGCAGCATTAGATGAAAGCAAAGATGTTTCTACGCGCTTGGTGGGTACTGTTAATGCCTTAATCAATAATGTGGCTAACTTGAACGTCCCACCCAATCCCAGCCCTATTTACTACAATCAATCTGGCCCACTAGTGCCAGCCCTCTGTAGCCCTTACAACTCTGACAAGACAGACAGGAAATGCAATGCTGATGAAGTAAACTTGGGCAATGCAGCACAGGTAAGCCAAAGGCAGGTGTGAAATCACACATATAGAATAAGATGCATGATGCATTTAGAAAAGCTGGTGTTTTCCTTTCAAGGAATGGAATAGAGAGAAAATCTTTGGATAGAGCCTTTTATGGAGTCAGTCAAGGAAGTAACTTTTAGAATATTTAGATATAATTTTGAATGGCAGGACAAAGATTAGCTTCTATTGGTTTGAGTTTGCAGAGAAATCAGAAAGTAGATTACTGGAAAGTTAATGCTAAAAGTGGGGTGAGGAGCCATTCTATATGTGAGATGAATTGACAAAACCTACTCTAACACTAAAGCTATCTAGAGAAATGTGAAAGCCCATGCCATTTGTGTTGAGCCTAGGCGTAACTCTTCTTCTTTGGGCAAGATTGAGGAGCTTTACTGTGAAATTAAATAATGTTACTAAATTACACTAGCACAATATCAAAATCAGAATGTGAGAAAACAAATAGAAAACGAAGAAATATAATTTTATTAAAAAATTGCAGAAACAAGAATACAGAGAACTAATAACTTCTAAAACAATTTCACTAGACGTGTGCATTACATAACTTACAAACGAAAGAGTGATTTATAAACTGCCTAGAACTTACAAGTTAATACACTAAGACTCAGAAAATTGAGAAGACAAATATAAAATCAAAGTAGATAAGCAAAAAACTAATATAAGTTCTAGTGGCTTTCACAAAATTATGTTTACCATTTTTAGCACTCCCTTTTAAGGTAATTTCCTAAAAATAAGTCCAAGTTTAGCTCGAAGCAACTCAAAAGATCCTTCTGATAGTGACTTGGTGAATATATCAACTATATTCTCTTTGAGTTTGCACTTTTGCTACATCAATGGTATCATCTAAAACTGTCTCACAAAATGGCGCTCCAATTTAATATGCTTTGTTCTTGCATGATACACTGGATTAACAGCCAACTTCAAGGTACTTTCATTATCTCCGAAAATGGTACTTGACTTGTAAAGGGGTAAATGAAGATCATCAAAGAGTCTTTGAAACCAAACATATTCTTGTCTAGCTTTAAGATACTTGTTTCTCCACACAAAAAACATAACCAGAAGTAGACTTTCTATCATCCAAATTACCACCTAAATCAGTATGTGAATAACCAACCAAAGAGACATCAGTCCACTCCTTGTAAAACAACCACGTCAAGAGCAGAATTGAGTTCTCTTAGCAACCTCCTAATGAGGCTTCCTTGTGCTTGCATTTAGCAACTAACAAGTCCAATAGAGAAAACAATATCTAATCTTGTGAGAGTCAAGTAAATAAGACTTCCAACAAGAACACGATAAGTTAACATATTTCTTCTTAGAAATAAATATTCTATTAGCAAACTTCACCTCTGAACCAAACAAATGCCTTAATTCTCCCAAACATCTCATATAGGATAGAAAGCTCATCTTGAAGTTTTTCAACTTCATATTCATCATCCCTATTATTATCATGTCATCTACACAAAGAAACACAACCACATTCAAAACCTTTATTCTACATACTAGGATCTGAACTGGAGGCAACAAATCCATAAAAGTGCAGATATTGAGCAATCTTACAATACCAGGTTCTTGGGGCATGTTTTAATCCATAAAGTGCTTTTCTAAATTTGCACCCAAACTGTGGATCTGATTGTGAAACATAACTTGGTGGTTGTTCCATGTAAATATCTTTGTCAAGTTTCCCATATAAAAAAGCATTCTTCACATCAAAGCGCCACAGCTTTTAATTGTAACAAGCTACCAAGGCTAGAATAGATGAACGTAGGTAATTTTCTCCATAGTGTTAAAAGTTTCTTCATAATGGTTTTCATAATTTTGAGAAAAATCTCGAGCAACTAGCCTTGCTTTATACATGTCAATGATAAAAATAATAAATAGCTTTGAGATCTTAGAGAGAAATATGAGAAATTTTGAATAACTTGAAAAACAGGGGCTTACAAAGGCACCCCTGTATTCTTTTTCATACATATTTCTATGGATGGCTCAACTATGATCGGTAGCCAATTACATGGTGTAAAATAGAAAACACTGAATCTTGTCAGCTACACAGCTGTAGCACAAATGAATAAAAAAGGACACTACCAATAAGAAAATATACCATATTGTGAGAGAGATTCATGGCCAGCATACATGCCTTGCTCTCACGTGACTTAACCTTAACAACATAAGAAATAAAAGAAACTTAGTTAAATAACATCAACATATTTCTAACAAATTCTAATACACCTCCTTGAGATCAAATTTAGTGATTCCTATATTTGATCTCATCTTCATGAATTTATCAACAAGTAAGTTCTTGGTCATGATATTTGCAAATTGGTCATTTGAGTTGCAACAACAGACCTGAATTTCATTGTTCTTCACCAGCTCTCTGATAGAATGATATTTCACATGAATGTGTTTTGTGTGACCATGTCGGACCGAATTTTTAGCCATCGAGATATCCAACTAGTTGTCAACCCAAAGAACTATGGGAGTGTCATCCATCTTCCTTAAGTCAAGCAACATTTTCCTCAACCAAATAAAGTGATTAGTTGTTGTTGAAGCTGAGACATACTCGGCTTCAATTGATGAGTGTGCAACAACATCCTACTTCTTTGAATTCCAGGAACAGATTCCACTTCCAAAGAAAAAAACATAGCCTATAGTGCTCTTGGAGTCATCAAGATTGGCCGCCCAATCATTATCTGAATAACTTCTAAGATTTGGGCTAAGAGCATTGCTATACATAATACCAAAATCAACAGTTCCCTTTAGATATCTTAATACTCTTTTTGTAGCACATAAATGAGTCATGGTTGGGGCTTGCAGAAATCTTGATAGCAAACTTGTATAGAACATCAAGTCTAGTCTAGTTGTAGTTAAATAAAGCAAACTTCCTATAAAACTTTTGTAGTGAGTTAAATCAGCTTCAAGTGCTTCATCATGCTTAGGCACTTTTAAGTTTGCCGGTTATGGAGTATTTGAACACTTAAAGTTTTCCATCTTGAATTTTTTCAACAACCTTTTTACATACTTCTTCTGATGTATGAACACTCCTTTGACAGATTGAACAATCTCCAAACCAAGGAAATAGGACAGCAAGCCTACGTCATTCATCTCAAACTCCCTCATTATCTCAAGCTTGTACTTGTTCACTAAAGAACCTTTAGGACTAGTTAAACGTAAATAATCCACATATATGGAGACAATGATTTGTGCTTCTGTCCTTGCATCTTTGATGTTTAAGGTGGGTTCATTTTCACCTTTCATGAAACCTTTTTTGTTCATATAGGCATCTATATTTGCATACCAAGCACGAGGAGCTTGTTTAAGCCCATACAAGGCCTTTTTAAGCTTGCAAATGCTGTCTTCCATGCCAGGCACAGCAAACCCCATGGGTTGCTCATGTCTTCCTCTAAAAAACCATTAAGAAATGCTTACTTCACATCTAAATGCCAAAGTTGCCAGCTTTTTTTAATGGCAAAGGCAACCAATAATCTCACTATATCATGCCTCGCTGCGGGTGAGAAGGCCTTGATATAGTCAATACCATAAACTTGAGCAAATTCTTTAACCACCAAACGGGCTTTCAACTTGCTTATGGAACCATCTGGATCGAGTTTAGTTCTAAAGACCCATTTTACTCTAATTACCTTTTGTTCAGTTGGTCTAGGAACTAATTCCCAAGTTTCATTTTTACTTATCACGTCCATTTCATTTTGCATTGCTAATTTTCAACTTTCAGACTTGAATGCTTCTTTAAAGTTTGCTAGTTCCATTATTGTCAGATGACACCTTCCATAAATATCAACCAAGTTTCTTGTTCAACGCACTGGAATATCATTTACATTCTCATCTTTTTCAAATTTAAGTTCAGTTGGCTTTCAATCAAGGCAAACTTGTTGGTTTCTAGATTCTTCAACTTCATGTTTATCCCAATTCCATCTTTTGTTTTCATCAAACTTAGCATCTTGGCTCACGAACACTTTGTTGTTGTTGACATCAAATAGCTTGTACACTACACCAAGACAAATAGCAGTTTGAGCCTTTTCATCTAGTTTTATTCTTTTGGTCTCAAATTCTTGTGCATATGCAATACAACCAAAGATCTTGAGTTGACAAATAGATGGCTTGGTGTGAAACCATGCCTTATATGGCGTAGTGCCTTTGAGTGCTTTAGTAACAACAAGATTCAGCAAATCATTTGTTGTATTAGTTACTTCGGCCTAGAAATATTTGGGCATTTTTTTCTCAAAGATCAAGCAACAAGGCATCTCCAATAAGTTGAGATTTTTCCACTCAACTAAACCATTTTGCTGAGGATTATATGGAATCGTAAGTTGATGCCTTATCCCATGTTTAGCTAAGTAATTCTTGAACTCAGTGCTTAGATATTCACCTTCATTATTAGTTCTTATGCCTTTAATTGAGTTTCCAACTTGCTTTCCAACAAGAGCCTTGAATTAATCAAACATCCAAACAGCTCAATTTTTTGCTAAAGAAAGTAAAGCTAGCAAAAACATATTTTATCATCTATAAATGATAAATAGTACTTACTACCATACAAAGAAGGAACACTTATGGGTCTTCTAATGTTTGAATGCATCAACTCAAGTTTCTTTACTATTCTTTGTAGATTCTATTTTGGAAAAGGTTTCTTAATTTGTTTTTCAAACTGACATGCTTCACACACTTCATCTAGTTTGATCATACATGGAAGACCATCATCAAGCTTGGAGGATGCCATGGTATTCAAAGAATTATATTCCAATGGCCAAGACACTTGTGCCAGAGTTGAGAATAATTTGTCATGCACTGATAAGATTGGTGGTTCATGTTTTTCCAATACAAAGGAAAACATTTGTTCTTCGTGCTAACCAATTGTAATTTGTAACCAGCAAAATCAAACATAGTGCATTGCTTGTTCTCAAACAGTAGTGTAAAGCTGTCTTTAACCAATTGACCAATAGATAACAATTTATAGCTAATCTTTGGAGGGTAAAAAACATTTGGTATTAGCTTCATACTGGATGATGTTTCAACCTTAACAGTACTAGCTCTGTAAACCTTCAAACATTCACCATTACCTATCTCTACTTGAGACTTGAATGATTTATCCAATGAAGCAAAGACATCTTCATTTCCAATGATATGGTTTGAGCAAGCACTATCAATAAACCACACATTCTTCTCTTGCAAATTACCAGGACTTTTAACCATAGCTTCATACCTGATGATGTTTCAACCTTGATAATACTAGCTCTGCAAACCTTCAAACATTCACCATTACCTATTTCAACTTGAGACTTGAATGTTTTATCCAATGAAGCAAAGACATCTTCATTTTCGGTGATATGATTTAAGTACGCACTATCAATAAATCACACATTCTTATCTTGCAAATTACCATGACTTTTAGCCATAAATAAGACCTCTTCAACTGTCTCTTTTTCCTCAACAACAGTTGCCTTTTCATATTGTCTATTTCCCTTGGCTTTGCAAACCTTTTCAATGTGGCCAATCTAGTTGCACGTTTTACATCTTGTATTCGGTCTGAACCAAGAAAACTTCTCCAAATGATTTTTCTTTTTGTAATGCTGGCACGGTGGAAACTTGCCATTTTGCTTTCTATTGTCATTCAACTTCTTAACTTTTTTCTCCTTTCTCCATTTCTTTCTTTCTAAAACCACTGCTAGCACCTCTTTTTTGTTTTACCATTAATGCTTCTTCGTTTATTTCATCCATCCTCACACCTCTTCTATGCTATTGAGCTTGGAAGGCATTCACAAGCTCTATAGCAGAGAGCAGAGCAATATCTGAAGTCTTCTAATAAGGATATTTTAGTCTTAAATTTTTTAGGTAAGCTAACCAATATTTTGGTTTACTATCCTTTTTTCATTCAAATTTTCACCTAATAATCTAAGCTGGTTAACAGTTTTCATTGCTTGGTTGTTGTAGTCCTTAATTGTCTCTTTCTTTTTCATCTTAAGCACTTCAAACTTTCTCCATCGATTGAGTGCTCGAATTTGCCTAGTCTGATCACTCCCTTGGTACTCTTTTTTCAACTTGTCTCACACTTCCTTGGCTGTCTCACAAGCCATGATATACGAGAAAATCAAACGGTGGAGTGGATGCAAGTGAGGGCTTCGTACTTTTAGGCCATCCCCTTTTTGTGTTGTTTGATTTGACTAAGAGTGGGGTATGTCCTCAATTTTGCTAGTTTACTGTCGATTTCAACCACTTCCCACAAATCGAAAGCTCTTAAAAATGCTTTCATCTTAACACTCTAAACAGAAAAATTCACTTGTAAAAATAGGTGGAGAGGGAGTACTAAAACTTAGAGAAGCCATTTGTTTCAAGGTTGGTCTTAGGTTTTGAGAAAGACAATGAATGATGAGTTTTAAGGGTTTAAAGATGAAAAAAAAAGTCTTCATAGATCCTCTAAAACCCTTAAAGGCTTTGATACCATAATAAAAATGATAAATTGCTTTGAGATCTTAGAGAGAAATACGAGAACTTCTAAATAACTTACAAAACAAGGGCTTACGGAGGCACCCTTGCATTTGTTTTTTATACACATTCCTAAGGATGGCTTGACTATAATCGGTAGCCAATTACATAGTGTCCAAAGGGACCAATAAAATAAGAAAACACTGAACCTTGTTGACTACATAGCTGTAGCACAAATGGATAAAAAAAAGGACACTAACAATAAAGAAATATACTAAACTATCAGGGAGATTCATGGCCAACATACATGCCTTGCTCTCACGTGACTTAACCTTAACAACATAAAAAATAAAATAAACTTAGTCAAATAACATCAACATAATTCTAACAAATTGTAACAATCCACACTTCCATCAGCTTTCTTTTTTATTTTATACATCCATTTACATGAGATAGGATGCACATCAAAAGGTTTGGGTGTAAGTTTCCAAGTTTCATTTCTCATAAGTGCATTCATTTCTTCATCGATGGCATGCTCTCATTGTTTAATTCCTTTAACTTCACCATAGCATCTAGGTTGGTCATCATTAATTGAACTTGCAAAGAAACAAGAGTAAGTGTGTACAAAATCTTAATTTCTATAATTGGTAAGTTAAATATTTTCTTTTTTGGCTTTTGAAAACCAGCCACAATTTCTAAATCTTCATCCTTTTGATGTTAATCACTAGCACTTTAGCTCCCTCTTTCAGTTTGCTTCTCTTATGGTGTTGGTAAGCTAGATGCATTTGATGGAATAGGCAAAATTATAGTTTTTGATTTGCTAAAATATGAAGCAACATTGTTTTGACCATAAAATGCGAAAACCTAATAAAAGACAAGCATCTCTGAGGACAATTATTTAATTTATGTTTCCAAGGTCATAGACTTCCAACCTTTCTTACGTTCATCTTATCCAACAAAAGCACATTTCCTTTCCTTGGCATTTAATTTGTTATGTCTAGAATTTGACATATGTTTAAAATCTAATTTGTTGGCAAATAGAGCCAAAGACTCTTTAAGTTTTCACCAATTGTTTTCCTACGATTATTAACTTAGAAAGGGACTTCATGTTAATTGGACTTAACGACACCCAATTAATCAAACATAGCGCACATCATCGCCCATAAGGCTTTAGCTAAATTTTTTGGATGCAATGTTTTATTTTCATTTCAATCACTCCATTCTGCTACAACATGTCATCACATGAGAGTTCCCTTCTAATGCCATGTTTCTCGAATAAAAGAATGAATTCAACAAAAGTGAATTTACGACCATTATCAGTTCGTAATTGTTCAATTTTCCTCCCAAGTTCACCCTTCAACTATCCTTTTAAATTCTCAAAATTTTGTAAATGCTTTTAACTTCTGTTTCATCTAATAAACCCAGGTATATATATCTTGTAAAATCATCAATAAACACTAATATATAATGATAACCAAAATATGATGAAGTTCTAATTGGATCATATAAGTCATTATGACTACGTTTAAGAGGAGCTGTACACTTGCAAAGTGACCTATCAAATAATATACGATGATCCTTACCACATTGACAACTTTCAGAAACTTCACTAGCTTTAAAACTTTTTAAATCAAGTAAACCTCTCACTAAATTTGTATGCACCATTATTTTCAGCTTATTCATGCTTAATGTCCATGTCTAGCACGCCAAAGAGATGCAATATCATCACTATTCATTTTATCAGTATAAGAAATAAAAACTGGTAGAACAATCAAATCATTAACTCTCTTCTCAATACAAACAATACAATCTTCAAAACCTTGATATTCTGTAAAAACTTTACATTATGCGGATCAAAGAGAACAAAGTTTCTATAATCCACACCTGGAATATTATACATGATCTCAAGTGTAATTTACTCATCTTCATTTTTTATGATCACAATGGTGCTTTCTTTCTCCACATGATACACTACATTGTATGTCGTAACAATGGAAGCTCTTTGTTGATCACTATAATAGTCTTGAAGCTTAGCATCATCACTAGTTAAGTGTTGCCCTTATCTTATAAAAAAAAAACACTCTTCCTTGTGGAACCAACCTTGAATTGATGTCCCAAAAGGAATAAATTCTAGCTTTAATCCCTGAACAATATGTCATTTCATTTGTGTTTCAAAAATTGGCTTCTCAAGATCCAAAGCAAAATTTGTTGACACAAATTTTATTTAAGAAAAATTAAGCTATAATGATATCACATTGGGAGGCATTTGCTAGTAATTTCAAATGAGTAATATCCTTCTTATTAAACAATTTGTCAAGAGTTTGCCGTATCTTAATTATTGATTTGCAGCATATGATATACTTAAACAACCCTTTAGAAATAGCTTTCTTCAAAATAAATTTTAGCCTTTGCATCTTTCTACTTTCATTGCTTGAAAGCAATAACATTCTCTGCATTGGTTTTTAGAGTAGTAAAATCATCATTGTCCACAACTTTCCACAAGTATTCACCAAGGAAATAGTACTCCATAAAAGTCCTCCATATCTTATAATTGGACTGGTTTGACAACTTATACCAATGCCAACAACACGACAACTCAATTTCAAGTGCTAAATGTTTGTTCTTCACAAAAGATCGTGCCATATATCAGTTACCAACCAAGCTCTGAGACCATGTGTAACTATATTTTACTAGCCCAAGATCAAATCAAAATGTGAAGAAACATATCAAAAACAAAGAATTGTAACTCTAATTTGAACAAAAGAACTGTGGGAGAACTGATAACTTCCAAAACTATTTCATTAGACTTGTGTATTACATTACTAACTAATGAAAAAAGGTATTTATGAATTGTCTAAAACATACAAGTCCATGCACTAAGGCTCATAAAAAATTGAAAAGACAAATATAAAACCAAATTAGATAAACATAAAATCGATATAAATTCTAGTGGCTTCCAGAAAATTATCTTTGCTATCTTTTAACACTTTAAACATGTACTTGAGAGTTAACTAAATCTTCAAAGACACAAGCCTAAGTCCTTTAGTAAGTAAAAAAACCTTGTACAATGGCCTTAATTGGGGTAAAACCAAAGGTCGAGGACAAAGAAAAAGAACTCTGCTTTTCCAAGTTTTAACATCTTACCAAATCGAGTGCCCTTAACATTATCATTTTGTATAATGCAGGAATGGAAGAAATATCTTTGCCAAGTTTCAGCAAGTGGAATTTGTATCACGAAAGGTAGATTGACCCGTCTTTTATGACCAAATGACAACTGTTGTAAATGTCAACTATGCATTACATTATCACGCCTCATTCCTTGTTGACATAGAAGATTGCACTTTTGTTCGAGAAATTGTTTCGAGTATCACTAAGGATTGTTGTCCAACTTTAAAGCGATCTAGCGAAATTATCTCTATTGGGTTAGTTATACTTTCAACTGAAGTTATGTTTTCTGTGACCTTATGGTTGTTTTATGCAAGAAAGAGGCGGCATCGAGAATACACTAAGTACGATACTGCTACATTTTCTCAAGACCAGTTAGGAGGAGAGAAAAGCATTTAAATTCTACATTATTTTATTGGCACTTCGTATATAGGTGGGACGCTCAGTCGTCCATGTTTTAATTTATAACATTAATTAGAAAAATAATAGTTTTCTATTGTAATATGTTAATAATTTATTTTTCTATGGATTTGATGAAAGTTTATGATTATGCATTCATTTTCAGTTTATTGCTTTTGAATATATCCTTCCCAAACTTGTACTGTAGTAATAGAATTAAATGACTCAACATCTAATTGGTTCATTCAGGGCTTATATATCTATTTAAAAACTTCTAAAACTAACATCAAGAATCTAGTCTTAGTTATCAGCTTTAACATGGCACAAATTATAAATTGCAAAAGGTTATATCAATTTAAAGGTTGATTCTGAAAAGTATGATAAATTTAAGAACCAATCTTACTTTATTTTAAAGTTTTATCTTAATATAATTGTCATCTTCATTAAATAAACCATAATTGTCATCATGTAAGGAATCTTGTTCTCCTAGTTGTTGTTAATTGTCATTCCAAATGATCAATGATGGATTTAGGATTTTGCATGAAAGGTAAGTAAATGGTAATTATATAAGATCATGAATTTATATATCTCAAATTTTACACATATAATAATAAAAAAATCAAAAATCAAAAAACTAATTAACTTCGTCACTACAAATGGTTATCGCCATTAACAATAATCATACAACATTTTTTTTTTTTGTAAAGCAAAATGAATGAATATATTCAACCAGAAAATTTACAAGGACTGCTGTTTCATCAAACAAAGACAAAAACCAGTAGTGACAACCTTTAAAACAACTCAAAATGGAACAACTAGACTAGAAAAATCAATATAGAAGACAATTGTGCCAAAATCAAATAGCAATGCAAGGCAAAAACCCACCCAAAACATGACTAGAACACTCAAAATAAAAAGAAAGAGCTAAAACATCAAACAGTTGCAATAGGATCAGCCAAGACATTTATGAATCCTTAATATAACTGGTCAAGTTCAAAGGCATGTCAACAAGTTGCCACCAAAACTTCAAACATAGATGGAGCCACATGAGAGACTATCTAAAAGAAGAACAGGGCATCCGAAATCATCACAAGAAACAAACCAACGATGGCGAACCAAATAGAATTTAGCCATCAAACCAAAATCAAGATAAGAAGAACATACAATCAAGAGAACTAGCAATGAAGAATATCAACAAAATCAAAATGAAAGAGAAAAAAACCTAATGGAGAATCACCAAATCGCAAAAAAAAATCCAATCAAGACCTTTAGGAAGAGAACAAAATTAGATCTTGAGATTTATGAACCCCTTCGTTTGCAACAGAATCATCAAAGGAATTACCAACTCTAAAAATATGAAAAATTCTCCATTTTTCAATGTTAGGTTTCAAATTTCCCATTTGAAGGATAATGTTTCTTACCGTTCAAGGAGCAAATTCAGGATTTAAAGTCCATATCACAACATTTGAAGAGTCACATTCAATAATGAATTCATGAGTTTAGGCCCACGCGGAAGTAGCAAAAAGAAGCATGGCTTCATTAATAGCAAGTAGTTCAACCAAACCTGCGTCAGCCTATTTGGTTGATTTAGAAAATTGAAGAAGGATCTTACCACAATCATCTCTTAAGGCACCTCCGCTACCAATTTCCCTCGAATTCCCTTTAGAAGTCCCATCAACATTAAATTTCAACTGCCAAGAACAAAGACGTTTCCATTCAATTATTGATTTTCTTTTGTCTATGGAGCTAACATCAGCAGCACCAAGTTTTGGATCACGCAACACATCTAAAACTATAACATTCAGATTAGACTATTTTTCATTCAGTAACAAAGTCAAAATAAAAATTTAGTTTCAAATTTTAGTTTCTTAAATGATGACCATCATGGTATCAGTTATCAACTACCTTTCCTTTGGCTCTTCAAACAAAACAAAAACCTATCTTTTTTTAAAAAAAAATTTGACCAAGAATGATTTGAACTTATAAAAAATTATGTATCAATCTTTGAGTCAAATCATTGAGTCAAATACTACAATATAACTATCTTCCAAATTCTAAAGATGGTACTAAATTGTTAGACATGCAATTGCATATTATTAGTATATTCAATTCCCTTATAATTGGGACAACACTACTTTTTTTTTTAACAAAAAAGGTAATTGGGACAACACTGTTAACCCTTTTTTTTTCTTTTGCCATATTAAATTAACTATTGTGAAAGCAAAGAGTTATTTCAAAAGCTTAGACTGGGAGCTTATATCAATTTTAATTTGTAGATATATATTTTTGGTGTCCATGTCAGATCAAATTAGTTGATCTAACATTCAAAACAGTGATAGAGTACTGGGTTAATTCCATTTCCACCCTCTTGTGATGCTACGAGTTTAATTAAGGACTTCTCCCCCTGAACTTTCTTTGGAATTTTTTATTATCCCATAAATCATTAAGTATTAATACATAGAGTACTCTATTTCTACATAAAATACTCTAACATATTATTACAAAGGAAATTGCTAAAATGGGTAATTAACGTAGAGATATTAATTGTCCCATATTTGAGTTTTTTGCAAGCTATGTTATTATGTCCTAAGAGACTGAGTGTTAAACCATAAATAAGGGACCAATTAACATTTTCTATTAAGAATTGTCCGAGCACACTTTGAGCAATAACCAATTAAAAGTCCAATTGTACTCTCTAATGTTTCAAGTTCCTATTAAGTTTAGGAAGGGAGATTCAAATTGTTCTCTTTGAATAAATGACGCATGCACTAATTTGTTAGGTAAATGAATTCCGGCCTATGTTTTTAAATTGGCTCACGTAAGGAGCCTTTCTTGCTTTGCTTGTAATTTTTGGATGACTTAGATGGTGTCACATAGCCACAACCAATGACCAAGAAACTTGGTAAGAGGGATCCTTTCTTTTCTCCAAATTGGGTAACCAAAGAAAAAAAGAAAGAAAACTCGGTGCTGGTGTATGCGATTAGGAGAAGAACAAAGAAGATTCTTTTGCTCCATGGATAAAGTGAGAGAGAGGTAAGCTTTTTTGACAATTGAGTTTGTTTGAGAGTAAATTTAGAGTTTCCTAAAGAGATAATTTCATTGTATTATTCTAATTATTATATGAATCTTAAGTTTTAGCAAAAAACCTTAAAATATTAAACTTTGTAAATTTGCTTATTTTTCATATAGTCGATTTTATCTGGTTTGCCCTATGATTTTTTCCCTCTAAATTGAAGGGTTTTTCATGTATATTTGGTGTTGGTGAGTCCACTAAGTCAAGGGACGCGTGTGGTGATGGTCAGAAAAAGTTAGGCAGAAAGACATTAGGCACCATTAGAAAATAAGTTGATACTAGTGTTTTTAGGTTCTTATTACTTGGGGATACAGTCTTCTTTATGTTGTTTCCAGTGCATTGAAATTGGCAATAGACGTTGCTCTCCTGATATAATATGCTCCCAATATCTTGTTTCATGCTTGAGCTGGATGTGATGAAGGAATCCAGTTCTGTCATTCAGAGCTAGGTATCATGGGACTTGCTCTGCCTGTAGTTGCTTGTGTGTGCTGTGTCTTTGACCTCAAGCGTGGTTTGCAGATCTTTAGAGGGTGTTCATGTCATTTTGAGTCGTACTCTCATGTCTTTTTTCTTAATAGATTAATTTTCATGGTTTGTACTGGCATTTTCCATTTGTGGGAACATAATTTTCTTATCTTCTTAATAGAAGCTTTTCTTTTGCCTTGGAAAAAAATGTAGAAATTGCTGTTTTTGTCACCAATAAATTAGCTTAAAATGAGATATGTATATTTCATATGAAACGAGACAAAAGTGACACAAAAGAAGTAGTGGTTAACAAAAAGATACCACTCTACTCCACAATATACATAATTAACCAATCCTGCTCTGTTAACTAGCAGGTCAGAGGAGAAACAAAAGCCTGTACAAAGGGATCAATCCAGCAGAGATCAAACTCAAGCCTAGAGAAATCAATCCAACTGACAAGCAGCGGCAGGAAAAACTCAAGAGACGAAAGAACCTTCAGTAATGGAGATAACATGGGCATTTTAAAAATAGTCCTTAAAGATAAGATATTTTTAAAAATAGTCTTATTTATAATTTTAACTATTTTTAATCAAGTTAAACAAAATTACCTTTTATGAAGTTACACTCCATGTACAAAAACTTGTGACAAGCCATGGTTAGCGTGTTACACGCTATGTATAAAAATATGTGACACGCCATGTACAAAAACCTGTGACAAGTCATGGTTAGCATGTTACACGCTATGTACAAAAATATGTGACAATCCATGATTAGCTTATTACATGCCATGTACAAAAATATGTGACAAGCCATGTACACAAATCTGTGACAAGCTATGGTTAGTTTTTTACACGTCATGTATAAAAACCTGTGACAAGTCATGGTTAGCGTGTTACACGCTATGTTCAAAAATATGTGACACGCCATGTACAAAAACTTGTGACAAGCTATGGTTAGCATGTTACATGCTATGTACAAAAATATGTGACAAGCCTAGTACAAAAACTTGTGACAGTTATGGTTAGCTTGTTACACGCCATGTACAAAAACCTGTGACAAGTCATGGTTAGCGTGTTACACGTTATGTACAAAAATATGTGACATACCATATACAAAAACCTGTGACAAGCCATGGTTAGCGTGTTACACACTATGTATAAAAATATGTGACAAGCCAAGTACAAAAACCTGTGACAAGCTATGATTAGCTTGTTACACGCCAGGTACAAAAATCTATGACAAGCCAGGTTGTTACACGCCATGTTGAAAAAAATACTGTTGTTACACGCCATGTTGAAAAAAAATATTATTATTACACGCCATGTTAAAAAGATATTGTTGTTACACGACATATTCAAAAACATTTTGTTACACTTTAATGCTTAAAATGTTGTTGTTACTTACGAACCAAAACTTCAAATCCTCTCAGTTTTTTTTTTTTTGACAATTTGACACAGATTAAAGTGTTTCTAACATGTTTTCATACATCAAAATACAAATGTTTTTTTATCTAAAATACCTACTTTGATTAAAAATAAAAAAAATTCTTTGAAAACCTAGATTTATAAATTTCAAAATTTTGAGTTTATTGGTATCTAGGTCCCGAATTGATTCAATTAAAAACTATTTCATACATTTGTGATTATTTTTACCGTTTTAGTTTTATCCAAAATATCTAAAAATCGAACTTCTCAAATAGCCACCCACCCAAGCACGTCAAAACCATTGCTTGGTGTCTTGAAAGCGTAAGAAAGAGAAATTTGAAAACGCGGGAGAGAGAAATCGAAAGCATAGCAGATGCATGCCGAGCAGAGAAATCGATAAAATTTGAGAGACTAGGATGGTGAGAGAGAAATCCGAAGCATAAATGGGGAAAAATAGAAAAAAATTATGATGAATGATTTAATTTTTCTAAAATAGTTTAAAAGGTATTTTCGTCAAGTCATGACTAAATATGGTTAAAAATAGTTAAACTTATTTTGATGGTTACTTTTAAAATGTCTTTATCAAGAAAGTTCATTTCTCACAATTCCTCTAACGTTAGTATATCCTTCAAGCTTGAACATGAACCTTAAGAATTCTTTGTCCTTAAAATTTTATTTTATTGCAAATAACAATGTGCCAGAAAGCTTCATATTCAAAGTTATAGCCCATACTATTTTGTCAATGGAGAGAACAAGATATCAGGTCAAAGAAAAACTACTTAAGCCCATGGAAGCACTTTTGGAAATCCATGTGCTGGACCTGGACAATTGGTTAAGTAAACAACGAAGCTCAAATCTCAACAGCTTTGTGATTCTATGGGCGGGAAATAACACAAAGCAAGACATCAACCAAGATCTTGACAATCCAACTTCCACGCATAAAACTTCAAAAGAGCACCTGGTTTTTGTTGCTGGAAAGTGTAGAAAGAAGAGGGGAAAGTAAAAGGTAGAGAAGAGAGAGGTTATTTTCTAGTTATTGTATGTTAGTGGCTCAGTCAGAGTCTAGGAGTAGCTGCCCAAGTGAACCTCACATGTGTCAAGTTTCAGACTTTTAACATTGTACAAGAAAAAAAAAAACACAAATCAATCTTAAAGTTGTTCAGATCATATTCAATCCCAGCATTTTCATGATTCTACGAATTAATTTTTTAGAATTTAGAAATATTTGCGTATTATATATATTCTTGTTTTAAAAAAAAATCAAATTTAAATCATTTAATTTTTTATAAAATACGAAAATAGAGAAAGATTTCGAAGAAATATATTTGACATGCATGTTAATTGTTCGCTAATTTGTAGAATTTACTCAATAAATACCAACCTTATATAAACTAGACATACACATAATCGTGCATTCATGCTACAAATTTCATATAAATCTAAGTTTGCATGAAAACATGTAAAATAAGCTCCTTATTCACCATGGCTTTGGCTTTCACTTTGCTTTCGAGCTAAGCAACTTGTTTCTAGGAATTTAATAACGTACTGATGAAAGGCGGCAAAATAAACTCAAATTTGGAATATTGTTTGATAAAACCTAATTATATTAGAATCGGATCAAACTTAGGTTGATAAAAAATTAAAATTTTAAATTTTAAAAAATTAAGATTCAAAATTAATCTAATCTAAAGTCGTAATAATCTGAAATTAATACTAAAGGTATAAAATTTAATTATAAATTTCATTTTAATCCACACTCGAACTCAAAATGACTGAATATGAACCTTCTTGTTTGTCACTGACTAATAATGATATATTATTCCTAAGGGGGAGAAAAACTTTATTTTATTAGATAAATTAACAATATTGATATACAAAGTTCATTGTTCCAGCGCAAAATGACGAGAAAACCAACCTATCTTGTCATAGAGGTTGACAGTGAGAACGGCCTTTTTGATAAACCACCCAAATATAAAGAGACGAAAACCCCCACGTCCTAAATCTAATCTAAGCTTAATTCTCAAGCAACCACGAAGGAAATTTGTAAAAGACAAAAGGGAAAAACCACCGAAACGGACTCGTCGCATGGCAACCAAGAGATCAGCATCACCTTCTTCAGCACGAACGTGCCTTTGCTCTCCCACTACTCACCCTGGCTCTTTCAGGTGCAGCTTCCATAGGAGTTTTGGCAAAGCTTCAACCAAATCGGCGGCAGCGCCCCACGCTAACAGAGTGGAGTCAAAGGCGGCTACAATGATGATGATGACAACAGCATCAAAAGCGTGCCTGATCAAGGCCTTTCTGATGCAGATCATCAAACCTTCAAGCCACGATCTTCAGAGGAGGAGGAACTTCCAGCGAAAACCAACCAGGTTTTGTCCACTCAACAGCTCTGCGAATGGGGTAGCAGTTTCTTGATCATCTTTTACTTACCTCTCCCTCTCTCCCTCTTAAATTCAAAATTTTGACTTCTTTCTGTATGTAAGACATTTTAAGACCCACATATGGGTTATCCAGGGAATTAGTGAATTTCAAATAGTTTTTCCTTTATTATTATCTTATGGTTTTTACATGATCTTTTGTTTTTTTTTTTTGGTTTCTATTTCTTTATTTACTGCGTAATTTAAAATTTAAAGTAGAAAATTAAGTATTGTTCTCTAACAAATTAATGTAGTTCTTGACAAAAAAATAATAATTTAGTTCTGATGATTAGTTAATATATGGAAAATCCAAAATTCTGTTGGCATATCAGGAAATTGAAGAGCTCAGTGCCAAAATATACAATGCTGGTTTGGTAAGATAGATTTTATATGAGAAAAAGTACAATGCATCTCCTTTTTGCTCTTCAAGAAGATAAGAAGAACCATACTGCACAAGTTAAATGCGACATGCACAAACTATCTAAAATTGTTACCATGTTTTCATCTACAAGATCTTCAAGATATTGCTATTTTTTGTCAGTTATATATATATATATATATATATATATATANTTAGTTATATATATATATATATATATATATATATATAAAACTTTTGGAAGAGAAAAAAACAATTTAAAACTACATTTAGTGTTTAATGGTAAGGTTTTGGATATTGATCAATAGCTATATGATTTAATCAAATTAAGAATTGCAGTTTGCTTGAAAGCAAAATGGCCTAATGTAACATAGTTGATTGAAGATATTTTCATAAGCATAACAAATGTGTAAATTCCGTAGAAAACCGAAGTTGTAATACTTGAATTAAATTGGATGGCTCCACTTGGAGGTTGGTTGAAGTTTAATGTTGATGGTGCCGTTTTTTGAAAATTTCAGTGAAGTGGGAACGAGGGTCTTTTGCATAATAAATAGGATTCAATTCAGATCATGTTCTCCACACCGATTGATGTACAGGGACAAATTCAGAAATTTTTTTGTGTAGTGTCATAACTAAAATATGATCTTACATAGCAAATTATCAAGTTCAACAACTAATAATATGACAATTTTCTATTCATTAATCAAAACTAAATATAAGCATCTATAAACCACAAAGTTAAATACAAAAATAAAAAAATCAAACAATATATCTCTAGAATAAATAAAAAAAACTCATAATTTCAAGATATTATTTGACATGCAATACTATTTTCTATTAGGTAGATTAAAATTATGAATCCAAACTATCAAATTAATAAAAAAAATTTAGACAAAGTATTTAAAAACTTAATTTGGGTTAAAAATTACTTACAATTGAAGCCTAAATGACTTGTTTTGAAAGAGTGAAAAACATAGCCAAGGACTGAGAAAAGGAAGTGTCACGTTGGGTCTCAAGGGTAGGACTTGAATTTTTGGAAAGGGAGAGTAGCTTAGATTTTGCCATTTTTTTTTATTAAAATCTTAAATTATAGAGAGAAATTGTTTTGTCTTTTGAAGTAATATTTAAATCTTAGTATATAAATTATTTTTTTGATAAATTTACTTTGACTTGGAGTCTTTGACCCCATACCTTACAAAATTGCAAAAAAATTAGTGGATTCATTAGTATCATTAGCTATAAAAACTCTAACTTAACTAATATAACTAAGTAAAAATTTTTGGAATTAGTGGTGTAATGTAACACCCCTAGTTACAAGGTAGGTTCATCCCTATTGGTATATGTAACCCTAATTTAATTGAAATATTGGCTATTAGAGAAGTTGTAATTATTTTTCCAACTTTTGATTAGGTTAAAGAATTTAATTTGTGGATTGAAGGTGATTTGAGAAATAATGTGGTAGTGGCTTGAACAATCAATCCTCAAAGTGGGCCATGGAGAATGAGGAAATGGTTACCGCACATGGATAGTTTAATAAATGTATAAAAAATTGGAGGATAACGCACCTATTACGTGAAGCAAATAAGGAGGCAGATGCATTGGCAAAATCCGAAATACAAAAGGGAGATGACTTGTTACATGTATTTCCAAATAGGAATGGAAACTATACAACAACTCAAGATGCAATTAAACCGCGAGATTGAAGTTTTTTTTTCTTAGGCAGAGATAAACATGGTAGAGTTGAATGGTGTTAATGTAAGCCTTGTAAGTCAGTCACTTTTGTGCTTATAAAACACTGCATTAACTAGTCATATTTCATGTTAAATACATTATGGATATTTATATGATGTATGAGGTCTTTCTTTATCCATGAGTTTATTTGTAAAGAGTTATGAAAGACTTATGTAAATAAAGTCCTTGGAACATAAAGGCCTTGCAAAGAAATTATAAAGGTTACAATTATGAGATTTTTATGCATCAAAACCTTATTTCTAAATATGTTCCTAGTCATTGTATCGTCAAGAATAAGGACATTAACAATGCTGAAAGGCTGGTACATGCTAAGCTTCCTTACTTTGAAAGTAAGTAATTGATCTCATAGGTTAAAGTATGTGAGATACTTGGGGTAAGTATGTGGGTGCTTGTTAAGGAACAAGTTTACTGAACATGACCGCTATAAGAGTTCCATTTTGTATTTCACTCAAGTGTTGATGGAAATTCTCTCATGTGTCTGTAGTGTAAGTAATCTTTAGACTTGTGATAGTAGGTCATCTTGTATATGAATTGTCATGCTTTGATTTCACCTTTACGGGGTTTGAAAGCGACTAGATGCCTAAACAGGGTGCTTTTGGTTGTGGCATGAAGCATGCAAAGAAAAATGAGTAGTCGAGAGATAATTTATCACCCCAAGTGATTTGAAAGGGACATATCTTATTTGCTGTTGGCTTATATTGACCAAAAGTCCTTGGCCAAGGCAATCTTGATAGGTCAATATGAAAGTTGCAGGACTAATTTAGATAAGTTAGAAAGTAGACACCAAGCAAAGCTTGCATCTATTTGGGATATTTGGTGAAAGGATCGAATTACATTGAGTTACCGTACACTTAAAGGTTAGTCAAACAATATTGACTCTCCTAACATTTGGGTGGCCAAGATATAATGCAAAATATTGCTCATGATCTATAAATGTAAATATAAATTCTTAATTGAATTAATTTATATTTATTGCCAACATGTTGGGAACCTAATGGGTCACACATATAAGATGAACTGTTGAAATTAATTTAAGTTCAATTGGATGTGATCTAATTGATTTTATAGAGATTTAATCCAATTAAATACTGTGCTAAATCACATATGATTTGATGGAATATTAAACAACGGCCCAATTAGCTTAAGACATTGTCAAATGCTTGTTGGATATGAATTAGGTCAATTCACTCTATAAAAGAATCCTTTAGCCGCCTCTTGAACGTACAGAAGAGTTCTGTTTTATTTTCTCATGTATTAAGATAAAGTCACAACTAAAAAGAGAGAAACACAAGGGAGCTCAAAGTTGAGAGTTTGCTAGCATAAACTTTGGCTTAAGATTCACACACTCTTAGTGAAGAGATTTCAGCAAATCATTGTGTGGAACACCATCAATGGTAGGATAATTGTGCTGCTATAGTTTGATAAGTCCTAGTTGGTGTACAAAACTAAAAAAAAAAACAAAATGAAGCGCCAAAGAGGACTCCACCAAAGAAAGCAGACATCAAACTTTCAAATATGTCGAAATCTTTCTCTTGTGGTTTTTTTAAATTAGTTTCAATTAAAATGATCCATGGCTTAGGGGATTAAAATTTTAATAATATTCCACTACGTATGATTTGTTTTAAAATGATTTGAATCCCCTACAAGGGGTTCATATGTGTTTCAACTGACATAGAATTCAATTATAGAGCTAGATATTGGACTCCAATATGGCATGGCAAGTTGTAAATTCAAAGGTAAAGGAAAATGCAACGGATCCGAGTTGACTCCCTCTTTTCATGGGAGATGGACTCTTGGAAACTCCTATTAACATAAAAGTCCTGTATTTTATGGAATGCAAACGTCAAGGGATAGCACAGGTTGGACATTTATTCTAGGATAGTAATTGTTATAATTTGACAGCGTTTTGTTTTGGGATTAAATGTAAACAACCTTGTAGAGTTTAGATTATGTGAGTTAAGTATCCCTAAATGTTGCTCCTCTTACCTAGGGTTTTTATCTTTATTTTTATTTCTTTCTATATGTAAATAAGTCAACAAGCTATTATGGCTTATTGCTTTTGATAGAGAAAATTGAGAGAAATAACCCTTCTCATAAACCCAATTCAAAAATGCCCCTCATTATTAATTTAACTGTTTTGACCCAATTTTTTGCATGACTTGACAACAATGCCCTTTAAACAATTTCAGAGAAATTAAATGGTCCTAGTTTTCTCTATCCCACCATCTAGAAAAAAATTCCAAAATTAAATCCCTACTTCTTTCTCTTACCAAAAACTATTTATTTCACCATCCAACTCTCTCTCGCCATCCCAAAGAGTAGAGATCACATCAAGATATGTATTAAGGTTTTTGAGTTTATTGGTTTATATTCATAGAATTGAACCCTAAAGTTGAGGGGTTGAAATTGATTAAACATGTATGCAAATTTGAATATTGTATGACTTAGACAACTTAAACCTGACTGCGAACACGTAAATCAATTAGTTATTAGGTATTGTGTTACTGGTTTTTAGGCATTATGTCACTAGTTTTTAGTTATTGCGAGACTAATTTTTAGGTATTACGTTACTGTTTTTAGGTATTGCGAGACTGATTTTTAAGCATTGCGTGACTTAAGCATTGCGAGATTGGCTTTTAGGTATTGCATGACTTAATCATTACATCTTTGAAACTTACGCATTGCGTGACTAGGTTTCGGTATTGTGTGACTAGTTTTTAGGCATTACATGATTGGTTTTAGGCATTGTAAGATTGCCTTTTAAGCATTAAGTGACTTAATCATTGTGTCTCTGGTTTTTAGGCATTGCGTGATTGGGTTGTATGCATTACATGACTAATTTTAGGCATTGCCTAACTGATTTTTAAGGCATTGTGTAACTGGTGTTTAAGCATTGCATGATACGTTTTTGATAAATTGATTGATTGTGACAGTTAGTTTATGTTAAATTTCAATGATGTGTCAAATATAAAGCTTATGATTACATACGGCGGTCATTGGATCAATGATACTTACAAGGGTGGTGAGACACGAGTGAGGGGTGTTGGGAGTGATTTGTCATTTTCGAGCCTAATGAAGTTGGTTGAAAATGTTGTGGGGGTAAACTCACAAAATCATGAAATCGAGCTACATGCATTGCCCAGTCATGTCGCTAGGGTTTCATAGCCAATTATCAGGGACAATGAAGATTTAGCAAGTATTCTACAAGATGAGAGGGGAGTTGTAATGTTTGTCACCGCTAAAGAACAACATACAAATGTTATGCCACATGAACAAACTGTCCAACATAGTAATCACCTAAATCAGAATTATACTGCTTCAAACATACCACATCATGCAATCCCTAACTAACAACAATGGCAATCGCCATAGACATATGCACATGAGTTTGAGCAACCCGATATGCTGTCTGCACAATTCAAATCAGAATGTGTATCGAACGAAATACTTCGTTCTTGCCAACAAATGCAATCGTCATTCAAAACTGCAGTGGGTCTATCGTTATTCTCAAACAACATTACAATGATAATAAATGATGATGATGCATATGATCAAATGCGCGATGACTATGTAGAGGATGACACTACTGAATGGAATGATGAAAATTATGTTGGCGAGAATGATGACTGTTCAGAGGAGGATAGGGGTGACGATAATGACAGTCGAATTGTAATCATGCAATTGGCAAAACAGAACATGCCACAACTGTTGTCTTAGAAAATGTTAAGTGCGATGACCATATTTACAACAACCCTATCATCATGACAACAGGATTTGTTCACCCGATGACAGTGATTAGGGAAAGGGTAAATGTAAGGGCATCTCTTCAATGAATTATTCCAGAAGCAGATATGATCTCCTTCCAAACAATTGCCAACGAGGAGTCCAAATCAAGCGATGACCGTTTATACCTAGGAAAAGTGTTTCCCTCCAAGGTCAAATTAAAACAAGCTTTGAACATGTTGGCACTAAAAGAGCATTTCGAGATTAGAGTGAAAAAGTCATATCACACTCGTTTTGAGGTTGCTTGTAAGGACAAGGCATGCAAGTTCGTTATGCATGCAACAAAGTTACTTGACAGAGATTATTGGCAAGTTCGCATGTTCCACAAGTTACACACGTGTACTATTAATGGTTTGTAAGGTAGGTACCGAATAGTGAGCACGAGGTTAATTGGTGAGCTTATGTCCCCCAGGCTATAAGGAAATAATGTAACACTATTGAGACCTAAGGAAATAATGGAAGAGATGGATCGCAAGTGAGGATTGCAATGCTTGTATGGTAAAGCTTGCCAAGTGAAGAAGTATGCAAAGAGTCTTGTTTTCAATCCTCTTGAGGAGTCATTCCAACTCCTACCATTGTATTTCCATATGTTAGAACATGCAAATCTCGGTATAATCACAATTGTGGCTGTCGATCAGGCACAACAATTTAAATATTGTTTCTGAGCATATGAGGCATGTATCGGGGGGTTTAAGGCAGTAATGTGGCTTGTAGTCGTTATCAATGCCATACATCTCAAAGGTAGATTCAAGGGTATTCTGTTTGTTGTTGTTTGCAAAAACAAGAATGAGTAGATATATTCGGTTACATTTGGCATTAGCCAAGTTAAGGATGATGAGTCGTAGTTGTGGTTTTTTACCTAATTACACCATGTGATTAGTTGTCCTGAAAATGCAATGTTCATTTCTGATCAGTATTGTGGCATTAAGAATTCAGTTGAAAAAGTATACCACAACGCATACCACAGTCTATGCAATTACCACTTGGAAAAAAACTTAAAAAACAGGTTCAAATGTGAAGATGTTGCAGCATTCAATTAAATTTTTGATAAAAAAAAATGCTTTCAAAATCGTGCAGGAAGGTCCATAATTGAATTTTTGATCAAAAATAAATAAAAAAATGTGAAGGAAACACGTCAAACAACATTTTGGACCAGTGCAAGTGACATTTGTAGGATCAAAGGTTTGGATTTTTCAAAAAAAATGGTCTCTTCGACAATTTTGTGAGGTGTTGCTAGAGTTGGATGGCTATGTATGTGTAGGCAAGATTAAGTGAAATGCAAGAACATACATCCTATAATGAATCAATCATGCAGCATAATTGACATCTTTATCATCATAGAGTCAAGAAATTTGTCACATAATACCTAAAAATCAATCACGCAAAGCCTACAAAATTGTCACGCAATGCAATGCCGGATATGGGGTAACACAATACCTAAGTCACACAATGCAATGCTAGATGTGTGGTCATGCATTACCTAATAATGCCTCAAAACCAATCAAGCAATGCCTAATATCCAATCAAGCAATACCATATCAACTAGTCATGTAATGCCTATGTCACGCAATGCCCATATGCTATACTCATGTTTAGTTCTGGATGTAATCTATCTACCAAAGATATGATCTCGATAATTGTAAAGCCATACAAAATTCAGAAGTTTATAACTCAATGGTTTAGAGCAATAATAAACAAAGTTACTTTACAAACTTAAGTATGAATCAAAAAAATAAACAAAGTTACAAACTTAAGTCTCAATACTATTAGCAAAAATATCTAGTGCATATCTTTTCCTCAGCCCTTTAATGGCGTCCTTCCTTAAGGTCGTGTCGCGTGTATCGATCAGCCACTCCATTGTAGTGATTACCCAATCCCCGTAAATGTTCCCGTCCTCCTGTTTCAGGGTTTTATGATTTAATTGCTAGCTCATCATGTCCAAAGTCATTTTTTACGATGCACGTTGTCAAAGTACCCAGACTAGTGGCGTATAATGAGAATCAACGCGGTTAGGGGACGTCTTTGATCCTTAGCAATCTAGCTGCTATTGCACCCAAACAACCATATAAGGAGTCTACAAACGTTATAACCCAATTGACCAAGTTGATATGCACTAGAACCTAGTGGCCGTCAAAATGGCATGGCCCTAAAATCGAGTTCACCTCATCCCATGGCTTCCCCATGACAGATTGTCAGCCTTCACATAATCAAGCAAAAGTTTAAGAATAACCACCTTCATCAGCTTGAACTTCATATCATAGGGTTTAAGGTCCATTTCACAGCACAGGGCATGCAAAGTCTCTTGTCAATTAAGTTGCGCTCAATAGTTAGACACTATGAACTAAACCCTTTAATAAATATTTTAATAATTAAAACTCATTATAATATACTTACATAGAAAACTGTGTCAACAATGCATATTTTTTGCTTGTACAATAGGGAATGGTGCTCACAACTGCACTTACACATGACGTTGATGTATACGTCAATGTGTTGGTTGTTCATCCACTCATCCTACTTCTCCAATAGCTTGAAAAATTCAAGGCTTTCCTTCCCATTGTTGCCTACAATGTTAACCTTGCACATATAGAATACCAACATCAAAAAGTCACTATATTTAATTATTTCGAACCGTAATACCTAATATCATGTAACGTTTTCATTTTACCTAGCTTGCTCATTGTTCTTAAAGCACTCATATTTGTCCTTCAACGCATCTTTCACTTTATGCTAGACTAATAAGGGGTAACGTAAAGGCTCTATAAGTATTTGCTGACCATGCTCAATCGTGCATCTTTAACCGAAGGTGGAGGTAGTGCCTCAAGACAACGTGTGCTCTAAGCATGTTGTGGGGTTTCAAGCAGAGTTGTGCTATGAGTAGAATGTGGGGCCTCAATCGGAGTTGAGCTATGAGGAGGATCTGTGTACTAGGTAGAATGAGGTGAGCTTTGAATTGAACAAATTGGCTCATCAATACTAGTTGGCTCATCACCATTAACCCGTGGACATCACTCTCTCCACTGTGCACACCATCCTGTTGACCAATAGATAGAACCCTACACAATGACAAAAATTAAACACATTAAAACATCAAATAGATCCCAGATGTTATATGTTGAAAATGAAAAAAGCTAGAAACTCATACCTGTTATCTCCATTAGTTTTTTATGATAATAAAACATTCTCATTCATTTGTGTCTAATAATTCTACTTGAGTGTGTAGGACAAGAATTGTATGTCAATGATAATTAAATAATTCCATGGGACATATCAAAATGGTATATGAATAAGAAGCCACAACTAATGAACAAAACAGAAGCTCCTTAGTTGAATAATGAAGTGTTAGTCAACTAAAATTCAAATCAGAAATTGACGGGCTTAAGAGTTTTGAGAAACAGAAAAGACTTAGTCGACCAAGAAATGGGTTAGTCGACTAAGAACCTACTGCCAGAAATCTGGACTCCAAGACAGAACCAACTTAATCAACTAAGAAGGAAGTTAGTCAACTAAGTGCTCATTGCCAGAAACTGGGATCAAAAAATTGAAACAACTTAGTCGACTAAAAGCGCAGTTAGCCGACTAAGAGCATTCTGTCAAAAAATTTGAATTATGCACTAGAAGACAGATTAACAGCCAAAACTGCAACAATTCTGTTTCCAATGGTCAAAAACTGCCTAACATCTATCAGAGCTGATTTTTCAAGTATTTAAGAAGCTTTTAACAGTTAGAAATGAGAATTAAGGCTTTCAAGAACAAAAAAAGCTCAAAACCAGCAAAAACTCTCTGCATTCTTCTACACTTCACGCCTATCCTTATAAAAGATTCAAGCATTTCACTTTGTACCACTTAGATCAAGTCAGTGATCATAAGTACACATTTATCTCTGTTCTCCTTGTATGCTTATAGTGTGCGAGACATTCTAAGGGAATTTATTCAAGCTTGGATTACTTGATTGGGTGTATAGGTTCTAACTTAGTCTTGAAAAGTTAGTTATTGGGTTTTGGTTGATCCCGGTAAAAACCATTGTGAAAGGTTTTGGCTGAACTTGATAAAAGCCATTGTAAAAGCTTAGTGAAAGCTTGTGAATTTCACTATTCATAATGGATTGCTTTGAAAATCCTTGGTTGAACAATCAAGGTAATGGATATAGGACTTGGACCAAACCACTATAAATTCTGGTGTGATTGTCTGCTCTATTTTTAGTTTTTCATTCTTCTTTAAATCTTTATTTTATCTTGCAATTGTCCCCAATTAGAAGTCAATTTTAGTAAGAGCCAAAAAGTGCTATTCACCCCCCCTCTAGCACATTTATTTGGGACCAACAATACCTCAACATGGTTGAAAAGCCGACGTACAATTCGATTCTTCAATTGTTGGATCTCCAACTGCATTGACTGCATCTCCTGGTGGATCTCTAACGTAGCGATTGTAGGTTCTTCTTCCACTATGTCATCATCCGTTTCAACTCACACGTTAAGACTGTATGGATCTGAGAATGCAGCGTCGAGTCACTCGTCTGATCATTATCCAATGATTGAGTAGTAGGAGCCTCAGGAGCAGGAGGAAAGACATTTACCATTTCTGTCGTAATGTGCCTCCGCTTAACGGTTACTGTAAATCTTTCCTCCTTATGCTGCGTGATGATCTTCTACCTTTTTTCGGGATCAAATGCTGCTCGACCTTCCAACTGCCATAATGGAATGTATTGATACCCCTGGGATAAAGGACATCAATGTTGGCCCAATGTGCCATCAAGGTCTCTTTTGTAGTTGGCTCCAAGGTCCCTGATGCTCGCAACTGCACTAAAACATACATTGTCATTAGGTTGAAAGATAGTTAACATATTACAAAAAAAAAAATTGTATCGTTTCATTCTTCACCTTACCTCTATTTTCCAAATCTATAATCAGCTTGTGGAAGCCTGTGGGCCTTTTATCACAAGGCCATTTAAGCATTCTTGGATTAGCGTCTTCAGACTGACGCTGGGATCCAAAAAAGCTTTAGATATCAAGAATGGCCTCCAATGCCCAAAACTGTAAGTTAATTGTAAAGCATTATAATCACCTAATAAAATCTTATGTGAAAAGGAAAATGAAAAACCTTAGGGTATACTATCTGAAGCGCCTATACAAATCGGTATAAGTAGCAACATTTCTTCTTAGACGTCCCCACTAGTGGAAATTTGAAGCCCTTGATATGTAAACCATAGTCAAACTCTAAACATAGGTACCCCATGGGAACACATTTATCAACCAATAACAACAACCATGGAGTCATCGATCTTTTGTAGTCTTGACCGAATAAAATATTGTTTGTAATCAAAAGTATGGCTATCTTTGTTGCATCTCTGTCTTAATCAAACTGTTTTCTCTTGATCGTATCTAACATATCTCGGAGCTTTGCTTGGTTCTCCACCCCTTAGTATCTTTAGTGAATTCTTTCAAGGACGGGATTGTAAGAACTGGAAAAAACATTCGGCATGGGGCCGAACTTGAGTCTTGTCACCAAGCAATACTCACTCTTCGAGAAGCAGGCCTTGGTATTGCCTATGGCAAACCATAACTCACTTTCAATGGTGATGAGTTCATCTATTTTAGGCAACAATAGGTTGTGCACGAGACTAGCACAGAATAAACTTTTTTTCTGATTCGACATCCATTAGCTTCTCGAAGCATGTTCTCTTCATTGTGCCCAACTCATTTGTTTTTCGCAGCACCTTGCATATGAAATGCAGCTGCGTTCACTTACAGTGGATGTTAATGCCGATGTTGAAGCCCATTGGTCCTTGAAACACAAAGCAAAGCTTTCTAGGTTCTTCTATTATGTTCTAGCTATTTGCAACAGAAAATAGATAACATTTCCACTTAGCAAATATGATCAAGGAAGATGAAAAAAAAACAAGAACTAGTTTTTACTATCTTCACATATATAAAAGAAAATAAATGAAGCACGTGTAAAACATGGCTTATTAAGTAACAAAATAGATACATAACACAAGAATTGAAGTTGAGCAAAAAATAGAAAAGCATTAATATCCAAGCAATGACTGGAAAACAGTCACGTAATGCCCTATTGGTAATTCTATAAAATAGAATAATTTTCATGTCAAATTGTTCCTAAAAGTTAGCTAAGTTATTAAATTTAGGTTAGAATTTAGTTATTTTTCTATTTAGTTTATTTTTATTAAGTTAATTTAATTTTATGTTTATTTATTTTAATTTAGTTATTATTTATTAATTTTTATATTTTTGGAGGATTCTAGAAGAATAAAGCTTAATTGGGTGAAGAAAGGTGTTTAAAGTGTTTAGCCCATATTCATCCATGTCGTGGTATTTTGAGCATAACTCTCGTTCCAGAACTCTAAATGATACTATTCTTGACCGTTATAAAGCTGAGAGAAAGGGCTACAACTTTCACGTAAATCAATTTTTCCAGTTCTACCTCAAAGATGGAGAAAATCATAGTCGAAGTTGACAGAGTGTAGTAGTCGATATGAAGCTAAGGGAATGGAAGTAATGCAGGCCGACTTAAGATTATTGATCTCCGTACTTATTCCAAGAACATATTAAGAATTTTTAGGCAAAGGTAGTCTAGTTTAGGTAAAATTAGGTTAAGTAAGATTATAAATATTCAGTTTAAGGAGAAGCTATACACACACTTAGACACATTTAGGAGAACCCTAAGAGATTCAAGAAGCTAGAAGTTCAAGCTTAATCTTGGAGAGCAAAATCGTAAATATTTGTTTTATCTTCTTCTTTAGCTTTTATTTTTTTTATTACTCTTAACGGCTAAACTCCATATGTTTTTAGTTTATATTTTCATTATATCAAGCTAAATTTATTTTTCTAGGATTGCAATTGAACTCACATGTTGTTTAAATTTTTAATCTCTTTCTAGCTTATTTTCAACGAGATATAATTGTTTATTCCAATTTGTTCTTAATGCTTTTAACTACCTGATCACCAATTAAATTGATCTAGAAACCTAAACAAACTTAGGAAAAGGGAGTTTAGTGTAGGTTAAAATTAAAATAGCATATGATCATATTTATTTACTTAGATAAATAAATTGATTTATGTATAGGATAGGAATATACCTATATATCGTATATAACCAGATTAGAGTCTGAACTTAATGAGTCTAAATTAATTTCAATTCACATAAGAATATAGTGTTTTGGTTAAAGTAAATATTTTTGTAAGAGACTTGGGAAAGCATTATAAATAATTGAGGTTTTAGGTTAGCAATTCAACCTATTTGAATAAGTTAAGAGAGAGAGAGGTAAGATTTAAATGAAGGGAGAGAGATATTGTAATCCTAGACTTTTTACAATTTGATCTTTATTCAATTATCTTTTTGCTTTGATTATTAGTGTTAATTAGTTTAGTTTTAGTTGATTAGTTTTTTATTTTAATTAGTTATTAAATTTTTGATTGTTTGAATAAAACTAAATTGTTTTAATTTTAGTACTTAGTAAATTATTAGGACAATTCTTTGAGGGATTGATACTCTGCTTGCTAATATACTAGCTGTTCAATATGTAATGCCCTATCAATCAATCACGCAATGCTTATCAACTAGTCATGCAATGCCCAAGAACTAGTTACGTAATGCCCTATCAATCAATTATGCAAAGTTTAAAAACCAGTCACGTAATGCCTAAAAACCAGTAACGCAATATCATATCAATCAGTCACGCAATGCCATATCAACCAGTCACGCAACGCCTTGCAAACCACTCATGCAATAACTAAAAACTAATCACGTAATGCCTATCAACCAGTCATGTAATGCCTATCCACTAGTCACGTAATTACTAAAAACCAGTTATGCAATGCTCTATCAATCAGTCACACAATACATAAAAATCAGGTACGCAATCTCCTATCAACTAGTCACGTAAACCCTAAGTCAAGCAATGTCTAAAGCCCCTAAACCCAATACCTAAAGTCAATCACGCAAACCCTAAGTCACACAATACTTAAACCCCTAAAATCAATGACTAAAATTAGTCACACATGCCGTATCACCTAGTCATGCAATGCCTAACTAAACCCAATACCTAAAACTAGTCACGCATGCCCTATTAATCAATCACACAAACCCTAAGTTACACAATGCCTAAAACCCCTAAACCCAATGCCCTATCAACTAGTCACTCATGCCTTGTCAACATTCGACCCAAAAACTGCCAACACTACCAAATTTCATTTAATAAAATCAACAACTTCAAACAATACATCATATTCCATTTAACAATAGAATCAACGAATATACCTATCTTTATGCTTAAACCACTCCAAAATGCTTCTACCAATGCTCAAAACTGGACCTGGCGAGAAATGCTCTTGAAATGAATGGACTATCGAGGAAAGTTGAAAAATTACAATGGTAAAAAACTTGACCCAAACATATGTGTTGGTTTAAGGCGCAAACCCAAACATTTAAGTCGATTTCATTAAAGATAATTTTGTTCAATATTAATTTCTCTTGGTTAAAACCGTTAAAATTATGGAGAAGGTTATTTTCAAAAACACCTTATGCATGAAGGGTGTATTTTTAAAAAGAACCCCTTTTAATATCAAAAAAAGAATACGTTAAAAAAACAGCATTTGAATACAAGAAAGAAAATTATTTTATTTGAATCAATATTTATAATATAAGTAATTTTTTTAAGAAAACCAAATACATGGTTCTAGTTTAGAGCTAATTATACGACAATAAGTATTACAAAATTAATTAATTATTTTAATTTGCTATGTGATAAATCTTATTAGCATGATACTATTGTTCCTACGAAGGATTTTTTTTCTGCAAAGTATTTCGCTTTCGTTGAATAATGAAAGGTAAGAATGCTTTGGTGAATCTTAAGTTTACAGCAAAAAGACTTTCCCCAACATTCATCCTTCAAAAGTCACACAATTGATATCCAATTTTAGAAAGGATCGCCTATCACAAAAGAATCTCCTACACTATACACAACTATACAATGAAAACCCAACAACAATATATAATTCCACCCATCATATTCCACTTTCAGTCACAAACACAGAAAAAAGGTGCCCAACTATTTACAACCCAATACCAAAAGGTCAACACAAAGCCCCTATTAGCTTGGACAAAAACCACAACACACAAACAAAGCAAATTGGACTGTTTGTGTTGCTGCGAAGAGAAAGAGAGTTATGGCTCCTTAATTGCAGTAATGACAATTTCCCATGCCTTGCATTGTGACCTTTCCCCGCCCCTACAGCTAATCAAAAGCAACTCAAGGGTTGTTTCATGGCTAAATCAGATGAACTCTTAGTTCCATTAGGAATGAGAAAAGGACAATGTAAATAGATTGCCAATAAACTTCATCAAATGTTATTGTCCATGAGAACTATGAACTTGATGTGCTGAAACAATATCCTAAGTTTGCCAAATCATATCTAATTTTCACAACCATGAAGATAACTACGATGTGAACTTTGATTTTGCTGATTTGATCAAATCCAGACAAAGGTGATAAATAATGAACCCTTTTTCTTTTAATTTTATAAGAGATAAAACGTTTGGAAAAGAGTGTGTTTCTTATTATGAAGTGTACTGAGCAATGACAAACACAATTTGATAGTAAGTAAAGAAAACCAAGACATTGGCCAAGAAAAAGCAAAGGAAAGGGAGTGCAGAAGAAGAAAAAAGAATGGACTTCACGGCTCAACCTATGCTTTTTGCTTTGTCTAGCTAGCTAGAGTACTAATTTTAGCCAAAAATTGAAACATGACCGGGTTCTTCTTCTTCTTCATATCTTTTGCATCTTCCTTAATCAAACATAAGAAAGCAAAATTTCATTTTTTTTAATGTTGTAGACTGTTTTTTGGTTATAACCCAAGTTCCATGTTTCTTTCTTTGCCATGTAAAAGTTCTGGGTTGTTTCTAGTTTCTGCTCTTGGATTTCATAGGTATGTCTTCTTTAGTTTGAAATTATGTTCTTTTACTTGCCCCTTGTTGGCATTTAGCTTTCTCTAAACAAGTTTTCTAGTTTTACTGATTGCGGAAAGATGGCATAGTGTCAAGAGACAATGGAACAATAGGTAATTTGCTACAGTTTCCTTTGTATTTTGATGGGTTTTTTTTTTGAAGAATGAGTTCGTATGTAAACGCACAAAAAGATAAAAAAAAAGGACCGTATGAACATGTTTAGCTTATAAGTTGTACATATGAATTAGATGGAATTTTTGTGAACTTAATTTATTATTAATGCTTTTTCTAACTTTAGAACACTATATGATTTATTTAAGAATAGCATTAATATACATTTTCTAGTAACTACCAAAATTTGATTGTAAAAGTTGGTTTTAGGTTGGATACGTGTTTTTCAACTTGGTATTAGAGCAGGCACTGTTTTTAATGGTTGAATCCTTCAAAATTCATGACACGTGATAAATAATTATTCCCGTAAGTAATGGGAACTATTGAAGTGATAATAAAAAAAATTTCACATTAGTTAAATTAAGGATGTCATGACACCTTAAATATAACAAAAGTCTCTCCACTTATTTTCAATTGATTTTGGGTTGGATACTCGTTTTAAAATTTTAACATTTTTTACTATTAGAATTTGGGTTTGTTTGAAGGGGACTGAAAATCAATGAAATGACTTTAAGACGTGTATTAATGTCACTATCCTTAAAATTTTATTCACCTTCACATATACTGTGCAAAAGGCTTACCAACAATAAATTTTATGGAGCAATGAAACCTAATGATTGATTGAGTTTTACAATGACGAAAACAATTTATTAAGCACTTATTGATGTATGAAAAGATTATCAAACTCTTATAGAATTTTTTTTTTTGCAGCAAAACAATATAGAAACAATTTAAGAAAATTTTGAAAATGGTAGAGATAATAATTACAAATTGTTTCAATTGGTTCATTTTCAGAAAACCAAAGAATCCAATTTATAAACAAAGATGTTTCTTTGTATAGACACAACTGTTTGAACAAATAATTATTTGAACAAACTTAATTGTTACATTTGTTCCAAGGATTTTCTTCATTTTATTCTTACATTTGTTGGTCCCGTTGGAGTGTTAGAGGGAAGGTGAATAGCACTAAAAAATTTTAAGCTTAGCCCTTTTTAAGTGATAGAGCTTTTAACCGATTAGAAAAAGATGGATATAAAGCTTGTAGTAGCTAAAAGACACCAAGTAAGGAAAGTAGAAAGAAGTAGACAATGTAAGACTAGTGATAGTGGTTCGATCCTCTTGACCTACATCCACTACCTTGATCTCCCAATCAAGGATTTTCAACCCAACTTCACTATACCAATAGAATTAACAGCTTCCACCAAGCTTTTATAAGGTGAGCTTCTAACCCAAACTCTAATCCTTTACAACAAGCTTTAGAGTGCTTCCCACACTCTAATTTCTCAAGAAAGAGAAGAAAAAGAAGTACAACCATGACACTTTACAAATCTAGAAATATTACAATTAAGCTCAAACACTTTTTCTGAATTTAAAATGAAGAACAGTGTTTTTGCTGAAGGATATTGGGTTTTTTACTCAAAATAGCTCTTTTCTCTTCAAAATCACACTTTTTAAATTGTTGGAGTTTCAATATATACTTGGGGAGTCAGATTTTTCTGTTAGAGATAGTTTATAGTCGTTGGGAACAACTCTGATGCCATTTTAACTGTTATTTTGTCCTCTAATGCTTAAATTTTAAAAGGTAGACAAAGTTCGGCTAACTAGTTATAGACAACTTTAACCGATTACAGCTTTTCTGCATTGTACTGTCTTGCTGCTGTGTTCTCTGCTCTAACTGATTATAGAAGGCTCTAACCGATTATAACTTCTCTGACTTTCACTGTCTTGCTATTGTGTTCTCTACTTTAACTTATTACAAAAGGCTCTAACCGATTATAGCTTCTCTGACTTTCACTGTCTTGTTATTGTGTTCTCTACTTTAACTTATTACAAGAGGCTTTAACCGATTAAGAGATCTCTATCTTCAAGCTTCTCTACTTCAGCAGACTTCCTTTAAGTGATTAACTCTCCCCTTAACTGATTGGAGCTTCACTTCTTTTAACCTTATCTGATTAACACAAGCTCTAATTAATTAAAAATTTTTCAAATTTTCACTTTTTCATTTTGGCTTCCTTCTACAGTTAATTTCACTTTGAATTTGAGTTTTGGCTCTTGGAGGATCTTCAAGTCTTGTGCTCTAAAGGTTTAACCTCATGCCTTAACCGATTAGCACATCATTATTTTCTTTTGTCCAACACCTTCCTAATCAGTTAACCCTTGTGCTAATTGATTAGTGATTTTTTGTTTTGCTTCAACTTGTCACATAGTCATGCCTTAATTGATTAAGGCTTCTTGTTAATCAATTACACAAGTTTTGTCTTCACTAGCTCGTTTCATCTTTCTTAGTCTAACTGATTAACCTATTTAATGTAGGATCTTATCTTTTAAACACTATTTTTATTAAGAGGATTAGCTTTATCCTGCACACTTAAATAATGAAGTTAAACATTAATGAATGAGGAATGGATTGTTATAATCAAAAACATATAAAGTCAACAACACCATTATTATTGAAAATTTCTAACATTATTGACGTGAACCTCTTGACGAAATTAGCTATTAATTACTACATTTTAAGATGAATGTGGACTTAATTTGACTGACATTTTTTATATTTTTTTTTAAATTTTAAAAATAAAAAAAATGCAAGTTTAGATATGAAAATATATAATATTTTTGAAAAGGATTATACACAAAATAAATAATCTTTTTAGATGACATAATATAATATTTGTTTTTGTTTTACGTCAATTTTTAAAAACAATTTATGTAAATAATAATTTTTAATAAAACATTACGAGATGAGATATAAACTACCATCTTTATATATTCGAAATGAATAATTTATTACCAACAACAAGACTATTCAAACATTTAATTCAATGATTAATCTATGATCCTCTTACTTATAAAATCAAGATTCGAATCTTTTTTTGCCTAATTAAAAAACAAGCACAAAAAGAAAAAAAAAAAGGCATTTGGAGTCTAAGATTTTGGAGTATGATAATCTGGTCGTGACTCAACACAACTCCACAAGTGAGAAAGACAAGAAGCTTTTGCTTTTGCTCATTGGAAAAGAATAAACTCTAATACTACCTGTTTGTAATAATTATTTTGTTAATATAAAGATAAGATCTAAGGTTCAATTTTTATCAATACTTTGTCCAAAATTATTGTTTTTTTTCTTTTTAGTTTTATGTATGACATATTGGTAGGATCGCACACTTTTTTTAATATAATTCTCAAAGGAAGAAAATAATTTAAAGTATTTGTTTAACCATAGATATGATTTAGGCTTTGTCTTCAATAAAAATCTGATTTGATTAAAGCATTTGTGACTATTTCTTGTTGGCTCTATAAGTTTTTGATGATAACAAAACATTCTCATTCATTAATGTCTAATTATATTACTTAGAGTGTGCAGGATGAAAATGTATGTCAATAATAAATTAATGATTAGAAAGCAAACATCAAAACTCATCAGAATAAGGAGTTACAAATGAGCTACAAATAGAAGTCTCTTAATCAGATAACCAAAGGAATTAGTCAACTAAAATCCAAAAGTGAAATTGGTTGCTTCAAAAATCGTAAGCTCTTAATTGGTTAAAATCTTACTTAACCGATTAACGAAGTAAAGCAGATTGCGAAATAAAGAAGGCTTAATCAACTAAGAAGTATGGTTAGCCAGCTAAAAGCTCACTGTCAAAAAGTTGATTACGAGAGAGAGAAGACTTAATCGACTAAGAAAAATGGTTCGCTAGCTAAAAGCTCACTGTTTGAAAATTTGAATTTGAATGTCTGAAGACAAACTAACGGCTAGAATAGACTCTAAACTATTTCCAATGGTCTGAAGCTGTCAACATCTATCAAAGTTGATTTTTCAAGCATAAAAGACATCTCCAACGGCTAAGAAGAGTAAGATATGCTTCCAAGAACAAAAAGTGCCCAAAAAATAGCAAAAATTCTCTCAATACTTCTTATACTTCACTCAAATCCTTGTAATAGAGTTTAACACTTCATCTTGTACCATTCAGATTAGGTTAGTGATCATAAGTACTTCTCCATATTTGTAATCCTTGATTACTTAAAGTGTGTGAGGCACTCTAAGGGGATTAATCAAGCTTGGGTTAGCTTGGTTGTTGTTGTAGGTTCTAACTTAACCTTAGAAAAGTTAGTTTTGGATTTTTGGTTGATCCCGGGAAAAACCATTGTTAAAGGCCGTGGCTGAGCCTGTGAAAAGTCATTGTAAAAGCTTGGTGGAAGCTTGAGAATTTCATTGATTCTAGTGGTTTAGTTTGAAAATCCTTGATTGGAATATCAAGGTAGTGGATATAGGTCAAAAAGATCGAACCACTATAAATCTTTGTGCATTGTCTACCATCTTTTACTTTTCATTTCATTCTTCTTTAAACCATTCTTTCATCAGGCATTTAACTTCTCATCATTAACCTTTAACTAGCTTTTAATTAGAAGTTAAGTTTAGTGACATTCAGAAAGTGTTATTCACCCCACCTCTAGCACACATCTTTGAGACCAATAAGTGATATCAAAGCCTAACCCTTATTCTTAAGGCTTAACACCCATATGGAATATCCAAATGGCTCTTCAAAAATTTGTTATTGCTAAGGGACAATCCACAAACAGACCGCCTCTATTTGATGGATCAAACTACCTTTATTGGAGCACTAGAATGTCTATTTACATAAGAGCAATGGATTATGAAATGTGGGATGTCATCACTGATGGACCTTATATCACCTCGACCATAAATGTTATGACCAATGAAAAGATTCCTAAGCCAAAGGCTGAATGGATTGAAGCTGAAACCAAAAAGGTTCAAACAAACTTTAAGCCAATTAATACTCTACACTGTGCCTTCCACAGAATTTAACAAAGTGTCAAGCTGTATCACTGCCAAACAAGTTTGAGACAAACTTAGAATCATTCATGAAGTGACTTCACATCATGAAGGGACTTCACAAGTTAAAGAGTCCAAAATTACTCTCCTAACCAACAACTATGAAATGTTCAAGATAAAACCTAGTGAAGATATCACCAGCATGCTTGATAGGTTTACTAACATCACCAATAAACTTAGTTAATTAGGTAAGTCAATCCCTAAACATGAACTTATCAAAAAACTTCTTAGAAGCCTACTTAAAACTGGGAAGCCATAAGTGACTACTATTCGAGAAGCTAAGGATTTGAATGTCATCACTCTTGATGAAATCTGTGGCTCTCTTCTCACTCATGAGCTGAAGCTTAAAGAAGAAGAAGAAGAAGATAAGAGAGAAGCCAAAGAAAGGAAGAAAAGCATTACTCGAAAGCAAGTACTCTTGAAGAATAATTAGATAATTTATCATGTGATGATAATGAAAAGTTGGCCTTGGTAGTTAGAAGATTTAGAAGACTTATGTAATAAAGAGATAGAAGACTGGCTAAGAAAAGCTACAGAAGATATCAAAGTTCTTTATGGAAAATCAAACACAAAAATGAATTTAACAAAAAGGAAGATATTATATGCTTTGAGTGCAAGAAACCTGGACACTTCAAATCGGAATGCCCATTGTTGAAGGAGGAAACTCCCAAGAAAAATAAAAAATCAAAGAAAGCTATGATAGCAACAACCTGGTCTAACAATGATGCATCAAGTTTAGAAGTTGATGAAGAGAAAGTGGAAGAAAGAGTAAACTTATGTCTGATGGCCAAAGATGATGAATCCGAGGTATCTTCTATCTTTTGTGATATCTCAATTGATGAATTTCAAGAAGAATATGAATGCCTTTATGATGAGTTTGAAAAACTTGTATCTAAATATAAGGCTCTAAAAAGAAAGACTATATCTCTTGAAAATGATCTAGAAAAGATAAAATACGATTTCAACTCTGTTTTTGAACATAGAAATTTCCTTCAAACTGAACTAGAACATTCTAGAACAAACTTTGAACTTTTGAAATTAGAACTTGAAAACAGAAATGAAGCGTTGCAAAAGGCAATTGATGAAAACATTGCTCTTAAGGGTTTAATAGAAGAAACATCAAGAAGAAATACAACCTTTAAGAGAAAATTCTCATGGCTTCTCATATGGGTGTTATGTATGTGGCGAAATAGGTCATCTTTCTTATGAATGTCATAGAAGAAAAAGCACTCAAAGAACAAAAATTATTTGGGTACCAAAAGGCTCTCATGTTTCAACTAACCTTCGAAGACCCATCAAAGTATGGGTACCTATTAGGAAAAACTAAAAACTTGTTTTACAGGTTGAGCCAAATCGAGAGGACACATTTTCAAAAGCTCAATTGAAGCAGAACCAACCATGGTACATGGATAGTGGCTGCCCAAGGCATATGACAGGAAATGAAATGCTGTTTGATCAATTGGATAAGAAAAAGGGTGGTACAGTATCATTTGGAGATGATTTAAAAGGTAGAATTCATGGTATAGGAACTATTGGTAAAAATTTTCATGCTCAAATTAATCATGTTCTGTTCATTAAAAGCTTAAGCATAATATATTAAGTATCAGTCAACTCTGTGACAAAGGCTTTAAAGTAAGTTTTAATTCATAAAAAATGTGAAGTTATAGATATTAGTACCAACAAAATTGCATTCATAGGAAAAAGAATCAAAAATATGTATGTCATATTTCTTGAAGATCTTGAGCTAGATTGTGAGACATGCCTTATGGTAAATGATGAAAATGATAGTTGGTTATGGCATCGAAGACTTGGACATGCAAGCATGCATTCCATTTCAAAACTAATGAGAAAAAATCTAGTTATCGGATTGCCTGAAATTAAATTTGAAAATGATCAAATTTGTGATGCTTGTCAATTATGGAAACAAGTTAGAACATCATTCAAAGCCAAAAAGATTATTTCAACTTTTAAACCTTTTGAATTATTGCATATAGATCTATTTGGTCCAATCAACATAACCAACTTAGGAGGTAAATCATATGGTTTTGACATAGTTGATGACTATTCCAGATATACTTGGGTCCACTTCCTTGCTTACAAAAATGATGCATTACCTACATTTGCAAATCACTGAAAGAGAGTTCAAAAGGAAAAAGGACTTCTCATTGTCAACCTTAGAAGTGATCATGGAGGTGAGTTTGAATGAGATGAATTTGAGAAATTTTGCAATGAAAAAGGGTTATATCACAACTTTTCTACACTTAGAACACCTCAACAAAGTGGGGTTGTTAAGAGAAAAAGTCAAACTTTAAAAAAAATGGCTCGAACCATGCTTTGTGAAAAAAATTTACCAAAGTATTTTTGGGCAAAAGCTGTCAATACAGCAGCCTACATTCTAAACAGAGTTTCAATAAAGGCCATGATATCTTGAACTCCTTATGAATTATACAAAGGCAGAAAACCAAATAATTCTTATTTTAGAAGTTTCGGCTATAAATGTTTTGTTTTGAGCAATGGAAAACATTTTCGTGGAAAATTTGATACTAAAAGTGATGAGGCAATATTTATAACATATGCATTAAACTCAAAGCATATAGAATTTAAAAAAAAAACTTTAATAATTGAAAAGTCCATTCATGTAGTTTTTGATGAAACTAATGCTGTGCAAAAAAAAGTTTTTATTGATGATAATGATGTAGAGGACCTTGAGAGACAAATGGAAGAAATGAGCTTGGAGAACAAGAAAAACAGTGAAGAAAACTCTTATGAAAGAGAAGCAGAAGTTCCATCTTTAGAAGATCTGCAAAGAGTTAAAAATCAACACAGTGATCTTCCAAAGAGCTAAAAATATGTTAAAGATCACCCATAAGAGCAGATTATTGGTGATTTTTCAGAAGGAGTTAGAACCAAAATACGAGTTAAAGAAACATGTGAATTCTTAGTTTTTATTTCACAAGTTGAGCCTAAAAATTTCGAAGAAGCAAAAAAGGAAGAAAGATGGATGTTGGCCATGCAAGAAGAACCTGAACAATTTGAAAGAAACAGAGTATGCACATTAGTTCCAAGGCCATTCAATCACCCAATTGTTGGTACAAAGTGGGTGTGTAGAAACAAAGTAGATGAACAAAGTAATGTAATAAGAAACAAAGCTAGGCTAGTTGCTTAAAGATATAATTAGGAAAAAGGTGTTGACTATGATGAAACTTTTGCACATATTGCTAGGTAGGAAGAAAGATTATTCCTTGCATTTGCATGTTTCATGAATTTCAAATTATTTCAAATAGATGTGAAAAGTGCATTTTTAAATGGCCTTATTCAATAAGAAGTTTATGTCAAACAACCCCCTAGTTTTGAAGACTTTGAAAAACTTGACTATGTTTTTAAATTGCATAAGGCCTTATATGGATTAAAACAAGCTCTAAGAGTTTGGTATGAAAGACTTTAAAAATTTTTCGTTGAAAAAGTTTACATTAATGGAATTATTGATACAACCCTGTTTATTAAGAAATGTTTGAATGATTTAATTATAGTACAAATTTATGTGGATGATATTGTATTTGGTGCTACTGATGAAGTTTTGTGTAAGAACTTTGCTGAAGAAATGCAAGGTGAAATTGAAATAAGCATGATGGGTGAAAAAAATTCTTTCTTGGTCTTTAAATTAAACAATGTAAGGATGGTATCTTTATCAATCAAGAAAGATACATACAAGACATGCTACAAAGGTTTGATGTGATAAAGCTAAAGTCAATTGGCACACCAATAAGTCCCTTTATCAAGCTTGATAAAGCTGAAAAAGGAATTAGTGTTAATCAAAAGCTCTATAGAGGTATGATCGACTCTTTACTCTACTAATTGTTAGCATACCTAACATACAGTTTAGTGTATGCTTCTGTACACGATTTCAATCACATCCCAAAGAGTCATACTTAACAGCTGTAAAAATAATCTTTAGTACCTCTTGGACGCATAAAGTTTAGGTTATGGTATCCAAGAGGATCATTTTTTTAATCTTATTAGATACTCTGATGTTAATTTTGCTGAAAGTAAAACAGATAGGAAGAGCACTAGTGGCACCTATCAGTTTCTTGAAAATATGCTTGCATCTTGGTCATGTAAAAAGTAAAACTCTATTGCATTATCAATAACTAAAGCGGAATACATATCTTTAGGAAGTTGTTGTGCACAAATTATATGGATTAAACAACAATTAAAAGATTTTGAATAACCATGCATAATATACCTATATTTTGTGATAACACAAGTATATAAACATTTCAAAAAACCCAGTTCAGCACTCTAGGACCAAACACATTGAAATTCAACATCATTTTACTCGAGATCATGTGCTTAAAGGAGCTATTAAGATTGAATTTGTTGACACTATGCATCAATTATCCGATATCTTCACTAAACCCTTAAGTGAAGAATGATTTGGCGAAATTAGATGAAATCTAGGGATGCTTAATGTAAATAAGCTTTATGTAAATCTTTTAAGTTCTCCTTATACAAGTCAGTAGAAACTTAGTTGGTCAAGAAAATCGTCTAACTGATTAAAAACATTTTGTGTTGATCTATCTATTCAGAATGCTTGACTTAGTCGATTAAATGTAAAACTTAATTAGTTAAGAAACAAAAATAATTAAAATATATATATTTTTTAGGGAAAAAGAAAAAGAGAACGAGGGAAAAGAAAACTGTCTAATTGAAAACCAAAAATGGGGGCCAAAATTTTGAATTTTGAAAAGGAGATGTCTGACCTTATGTAAATAGGAAATTAATAACCTCTCTTAACTTCTCATATTCTCTTTTCTTGAACCATCTTTTCAAAATCGAAACTCCTCATCTCAAACTCTTCAAACCCTAAGTCAAAAACAACCGAAAATAATGGCCAAAACTTCACTACCAAGTGACGCTCTGGAAAAGAAAAAGGGAAACGTCCTATGGAAGACAATCCATCATCCAAGCCTCAAAAGAAAGGGAAAAAGAACGACCCAATACCAGTGACTAAAAAAGTAGGAAAGAAACAAAAAGAGAAGGCATCTGAATCAAAGAAAAAGGTGGAAAAAGGAAATCCCAACAAAAAAGGTAACTCTGCATCCTCAAAATTTAAGAATACGATTCATGAGGAAAGATTTAAGAAAATAAAGAATGCACCCATATCTTGTGGAAAATTCACTGATTGGGATAGTTTTGATGAAGTTCCTTATATCAAAAAGCGTCTGTCAGAATATTTTGAGGAACTCAAATTAAAGAAATTAAGTGTTTTTAAGAATATATCTTATAGTGCTAGTCTTGTTAAAGAATTTTACTCTAGCGTTACATTAGATAAAACGGAGCTTGATGATCTAGAGGAATTTGTTAAGGATGGTCTTAATGTGTTTCTGACTAAAAAGGAATTTGTGCTCACTACTACTAATCTGGGTAACTTGATGAAAATTGAATGTAATATGGGAGAATATGAGATTCTAGAGGAATATGATCCCTCGTCTCTATAGGAAATCATCACTAAGAAAAGGGAAAGGTACTCCTCCAGGAGTTATGCAAGCTTTATCAAGAGTCTTCAAACTAGGATCTTACGCTACTTTATTGCAACAACAATTCATGAACGAAACGGCAGGTTTAGCTATGTAAGTCTCCAAGACATGTGGCTGATGGAACATGCATTCAATGCAACTCCTCTCAACCTTGGAAGATTTATGATTGAAAGAATGAAGGGAACTTGCCATGTAGATAAAATTAATTTAGCTTACGAGAACATCATTACCTCTTTGGTAAGGAAAAAGGGAATTTGGAATACAAGATATCAAATGGATCAGGTCAAAAGCAAAGATCAAGCCATTTATTTGGGAAGTCTACCAAAAATGATATATAAACTTGAAAGAGAAAAATTTATTAAAACTCCCAAAGACACCCCAAGAAATAAGAATCCCACTTTTGCTCAGACCAAGTCAGCCTCCTCTCAAATCTCCAATGAAATGATTTTAAATTTATTGATGAGAATTGATGGCAAGCTAATTGATCAATCCAATAGGATTCTGAAAAGTGAAGATCAATTGCAAGGCCTGGCAAATATTATGAAAGAAAAAGGAAAAACACCATCTGGTCCTGCATCTAAAGGTACCTCAGCAACCCTAAGTCCTATACTAGAAGGACAAACTGCTGAGAATCCTACTCCTCAAACTGAAGGTGGTGAACCTGAGCTTGCCATAGCAAGGAGACAACCTACTCTTGAACCTAAAGTTGAAGGAGAATACAATGATGATACAGAAATGATTGGTTCACTTGATGACATCATTGACAATTTTAATCTTCAACAACATGATGAAGCACAGAAAGCTAAGCTATCTCCAACAAATTCTGAGGAAATCTTAGTTATGGCTGTGTTTCATCAAATAGTAAGGGAAGAGCAAGTTGAAAAAGAAGCAGCAAGAAGCAAAACACAAAAACCAACACCTACAAGAACTTCACCTTACTCAGTTTACACCACAGGCAGAAGTAAACCTACTGACAAAGTGAAAGGGAAAGTAACTGCATCTACACAAGGTATAGTTAAAACCTACTAGAAAAAGAAAAAAGGCAATGGCAACGAAAACTAGGTTCCTCAAAAGAAGAATGTCTTTTAGGTTGACTGACAAAGCTAGATCCTTAGTTAAATCCTCTAGCCAGAACCCTCTCTAAGTCTGGGACACTTCTACCCCTAATTTCTCATCCCAAAAATCATCACCTTTGTCATCTCTCAAACCCACCAATGTTCACTTTGGGACTGATGAATCCACCCCCTCTGACTATTTTAGAATCAGCAGACCACCCCTGTTTTGCTGATGACAAAAAAGGGGAGAAAGTAGAAGTAAAAATACAGTGATTTAGGAATTTGATTCTGATGATGCTTAGTTGTTTACGACATTTTGCTTTTTTTACTGTTGATGGTCAGTATTTGGATGTTGATAACTTACTTTTTGTTATTCTATTTTGTTATTTTTGTTGCCTTGTTAATGACATTTGGGTTTAGAATGGATATGATCTATTGATGATGATATGCTGATAATAATTGGTTACAATATTGATGATATCTTGTCACTTATTACTAGTAGTTATGCAAGTTTGTATATGTTCTGTTATATGTCTCATAAGTACTGAATCAATGCTTGCTAACTACATTAAGAAATAAAAAAAAATAGATGGCCTGCTGAGTTGGGAAACAAAATAACTTGAAAAGATCATGCATACATTAAAGGAGAACACACACTCAAGGGGAGAAATTCCTCATATTGTGTAGTATAAAAGGAACGAATAGACATTGTCATATTAATCAAGGGATGTTTTGTCATCATAAAAAAGGGGGAAATTGTTGGCTTCATAAGTTTTTGATGATAACAAAACATTCTCATTCATTAATGTCTAACTATACTATTAGAGTGAAAAAAAAAAACTATACTACTAGAGTATACAAGATGAAAATGTATGTCAATAATAAATTAATGATTAGAGGGCAAACATCAAAACTCATCAGAATAAGGAGTTACAAATAAGCTACAAACAAAAGTCTCTTAGTCAGATAACCAATGGAGTTAGTCAGCTAAAATTCAAAAGTGAAATTGGCTGCTTCAAAGACAATAAGCTCTTAATCAGTTAAAATCTTACCTAACGGATTAACGGAGTCAAGTAGATTGTGAGATAGAGAAGACTTAATCGACTAAGAAGTATGGTTAGCCAACTAAAAGCTCACTGTTAAAAATTTGATTACGAGACAGAGAAGACTTAATCGACTAAGAAGAATGGTTAGCCAGCTAAAAGCTCACTATTTGAAAATTTGAATTTGAATGTCTAAAGACAAACTAATGGTTAGAATAAACTCTAAACTGTTTCCAACAGTCTAAAGTTGTCAACATCTATCTAAGTTGATTTTTAAAGTATAAAGACATCTCCAACGGCTAAGAAAAGTATGAGATGCTTCCAAGAACAAAAAGAGCCCAAAAAGTAGCAAAAATTCTCTCAATCCTTCTTGCACTTCATCTTGTACCATTCAGATCAGGTTAGTGCTCATAGGTACTTCTTCATATCTGTAATCCTTGATTACTAAGAGTGTATGAGGCACTCTAAGGGGATTAATCAAGCTTAGTTTAGCTTGGTTGTTGTTGTTGTATATTCTAACGTAGCCTTAGAAAAGTTAGTTTTAGGTTTTTGGTTGATCCCAGTAAAAACCATTGTTAAAGGTTGTGGCTGAGCTTGTCAAAAGCCATTGCAAAAGCTTGGTGAAAGCTTGGGAATTCCACCGATTCTAGTGGTTTGATTTGAAAATCCTTGATTGGAAGATCAAGGTAGTGGATGTAGGTGAAAGAGACCGAACCACTATAAATCTTTATGCATTGTCTACTCTTTTTTTTTTTTCATTTCATTCTTCTTTAAATCATTCTTTCATCAAGCATTTAACTTCTCATCATTGACCTTTTACTAGCTTCTAATTAAAAGATAAGTTTAATGACATTCAAGAAGTGTTATTCATCCCCCTTTAGTGCACATCTTTGGGACCAACATTTCTTTTGTTATTCATTAAAGAATACAAGTGACTTGAAGCATAAGTTTCCAAGTGAGAAGCCTGTTGCCATGGAGACAAGTGATTGGAGAACCAAACGGTAGAATGAATCGCGACAAAGAATTGTGAACCAGATGTAAGTATATTTTTACTCTATTCTCAAGATTTTAACTTATTCATTAACATTACTAATTCAATGTCTTTACATATGTAGATTTGATGGGTTGACGAGACACATTCCATTTTCTAGGGAAGAGGGATTAAATGAACCCTAGGAAATTGCAATAAGATATGAGGAAAAATATTATATTGTAGCAAACAGTGAGCTCACCTTAAAATTATGGCAGTCCATGATTTGTATGCTTGCACACTTTTGTTGATGTAGCAGCATATCTCAAATGCTGTCAAGGGAAAAAAACTATTGGTTTCTCAATATGAAGAGGAGAAAAACTTGATCATCTTTCTATATTTTCTTTTATAATTCAATAAGCAAGTGAACATCAATTAATCTATGCTTTTTAATTCTTGTTAATTTCTAATTTCAATTGGATTAGGAGAATATGTTTGAAGTTACTGAAATTGAAGGTAATGTCTCAGAGCACTGTAAACACTTCTAGCAAATGTAGCAATCTCCTTGATCTAGGTAATCACATGAAACAAAATTTTGCACTCCTTTTCTCTCTTTTTTTTTTTGGTGGTAGGTAACAGTATTTTGTTTTTTGTGCTTCCTTTGTCTTATCATTCAATTCAGAAGTACTAATATTATAGCTAGGTGCATAATTTGTTTTGGTAGAGGTGAGTTAAAGAAATGATAACTATTCTAATGGTGATCAAATGAGAAATTCCCTTGCAGCCTTTTCTTCCATGCATGTGCTATCCACTTCTATGTGTGTGTGTTAGGAATAATCTTGTTATCCTTTCTTTTCTCTTGCCGAGGTGGAAGTCAATGAAATTCCCCCTCCATGTTTGTAATTCAAATTTGTTTGGTACCTCTGGTGTTTGAACGCCTATATTGAACGAATTAGGGGTTATTTATCTTATTTCCTAGTTATTGTTTGTTTGAAAGTTCATTCTCCAAATTTAGTCACAATGTTGAGTCTTCTGCTTCTTCTTCTTCTACTGGACAAGGTCCCAAAGCATGCAGTCCCAGTTACATAGCCAAGGGCTATCACTTCTTATTCCATTTCCAAGTAATAATTTTCAAGAGGGGCAACAGCTATTTCACCAAAACATTCCCAATGATGTGGCATCTACTGACGTTGAAAGCTCTACTGGTTTACTATCTGCATCACCTTCAAAATTTGGTTTAACTTATATCCCTATCCTTAGTGCTACTAACCAGATTCACAATCGCAGAAAATATCTAACATTTCACGAATTTCAATTAGAAATTTAATTGGACAAGATGGACCTTTCAATATCTTTCCCAATTCATCTAGGCAAATACAAAAACAGCAAGAGGAGTTTTTCCAAAAGCAACAGCAAGCTTTTCAACAGGAGTTGCTTTATCAAAGGCAATCACTTTGCCAATAGGTACTTCAACAATCTTTTCTAATGAAAAAATTACAGCAACAGAAGTCTCAAGCATCAAATTTGTTGGTCCCAATTAAATGTGCTAGAGGGGGAGTGAATAACACTTTTTGGCTCTTGACAAGATGAGGAACTAATTTAAAAAGCAAAGAAAATAAGAACATAGTAGACAATACGCAGGAATTAAGAGTGGTCTGGTCCAAGTCCTACATCCACTACTTTGATTATCCAACCAAGGATTTTCCAACCAATCCACTAAGAACATATAAAATTCACAAGATTTCACCAAGCTTTATAATTGCTTTTACCAAGCTTAGCCAAAACCTTTCGTAATAGTTTTTCCCGAGCCTAACTATAACCCAACACCTAACTTTTCAAGGCTAAGTTAGAACCTTAACACAATCAAACAATCCTAGCTTGAAACAAACACTTGGAGTGACTTGCTCACTCTAAGAATACAAAGAAAGAAGTAAAAAGAGTGTACCTATGATCACAAGGTTGATCTAAGTGGTACGAATGAAGTACAAATCATAATTACAAAGGATAAGAGTTGAGTGCAGTAAATGAGCAGTAGGCGTTCTCTAATTTTTCAACTCTTTTTGTGTTCTTGGAAGCCTTCAATGTATTTATAGACGTTGACATCTTTTTTTATACTTAGAGAAACAACTCTGATGGCAGTTAGACAGTTTCCTAGTCGTTGGAAACAATTAAGAGTTGGTTCTAGCCGTTAAACTGTCTTTTAGTGCATAATTCAAACTTGCAGGCAGAATGCTCTTAGTCGACTAACCGATATCTTAGTCGACTAAGTCATCTCTGTCTTCTGTTCCCAGTTTTTGGCAATTTTGGCAGTCTGCACTTAGTCGACTAACTCATTTCTTGGTCGACTAAGTTGGTTCTGTTTCTCAACACTCTTCAGCTTGCCAACACTTGATTTAAATCTTAGCTGACTAACTCTTCATTAATCAACTAAAGGACTTTTACCTTGCTGTTCAATTGCGACTTCCTTATTCCTATGCTCTTTGACATGTGCATTTTAATGATAAATTATTTGTTTGCATATAATTTTGTCCTAGACACTCAAGTAAAAATATTAGACATAATGAAATGGGAATGTTTTATTATCATCAAAAACTAATGGAACCAACAGTTTCCCCCTTTTTGATGATGACAAAACATTCCTTGATTAATAGCACAGTGTCCTTTTATTCTTTTAAATTCTGCAGAAAATGGGGATTGCTCCCCCATAGTATGTGCATATTTTGCTTATTTATTCCAGCAAATTTTATTCAAGTCATATAGGAAATGTCACTATATATTCAGAGTATATATATGCAGACAAATAGAGTGATTTACAGTAGTGTCTGTCAACATTATAATATTTCTAGATTTTATCTTTGCCAATAATTATTCATCAGATGTAGTATACTTAGCATCCTTATGTATTCACAAACACTTTTCATTCATGAAAGCATGACAGAATTCAATCATCAGCATCATTTCTCAATATCAATACAACACCAAATTTTTATTAGCAGCAGTTGAAATACCATAGATAGTAAGTCATCATCAGATATTTAATTATCAACAACCAATTAATATAAACACATTAGCATCTCATTTCACACAGAAAAGCATAAACAGCAAAGTTAAATTTAAGTGTTCAATTACCATCATGGCATAAACAGCAGATTACTACAAATTAATAGTTAATATTCCTAAACTGCCCCTAGACAGCTTCTACTTCCTATCTCTCCTAAATTCTCCCTTAAGATCTCTGCCATACTTAGACAGCTTCTACTTCCTATCTCTCTTAAATTCTCCCCTAAGATCTCTGCCATACTTCTCCCCCTTTTTGTCATCATCAATTTCTAGTCATCTTCTAAGAAGAAAGAGGGAGAGGACTCATCATCAGTGTAGTACTAAACATTGAGGGGTTGAGGAGAGGATTCAGGTTGGGGAGATGGTTGAAGTGGTATGTTTTAGGGGACTGTTCAGGGGATGAAATCTCGAAAGGGTGTTGAGGAGAGGAGATTGGTGCTGGCTTGGCCTTCTTAGCCAATCTGGATGATTTCCTCTTTTTGATGAACTTTGTTTTGGTTGCCATTGTTTTCTTACGCATGCCTGGTGGTTTGGACTTTTTCTGTGGTTCTTTAGTAACTTTTTCTTTTTCTTTCCTTGACTGCCCTTCTGCAATAGGAGCTGATGTAGATGCTGCTTGCTGAGCTTTTGCCTTAGCTACCTCTTTCTCAGCTTGCTCCTCTTGAACCATTTGGTGGAATAGTCCCATGATTGAAACCTCTTCAGAATGTGGAGGAGATGGTTGAGGTTGGGGTTCAGAGGGAGGATTTTCATTAAATGATCCAAGCACCTCAATACCTTGATCAGATTCATCCTTATCCTAAGGCTCAGGTGAGGAGGATTTTCTCGGCTATTCTACCTCAAGTTCATGACCTTCATTAGTCACCTTAGCTTCTTGTCCTACTGGAGCTAGACTGGGAGTTGCAGAGCTATCTGCAACAGTTGGTTCAGATGGCATTTTTTTTTCTCTTTTCATTTTGCTCTCTATTTCTGTTAACCTTTCCTCAATTTTTAGAATTCTTGCTCCCTACTCAGTGAGCTTCCCATCAATTCTCATTAGCAGGTTAAAAATTACCTCATTTGAGAATTGAGATGGTGCTGTCTCTGGTTAAGCAAGTAAGGAGTATTCCTTTCTTAGACCAGCCTTGGGGTTTTTAATGTATCTTTCTCCATCAAGTTTGTACCCCATTTTAGGTAAGCTTCCTAAATAAATGGCTTGGTCTTTGATTTTAACCTTGTCAGCCTCATATCTAGAACTCTAAATCCCTTTCTTCTGCACTAGAGAAGTGATGATATTTACATAAAGTAAGTTGATCTTCTCCAGTCTGCATGCACCCCTCATTCTTTCAATCATGAACCTTCCCAAATTAAGTGCAACACCACTAAAGGCATGTTTCATTAGCCATAAATCTTGGAGGCTAATGTAGCTTAAGCTTTCACTCCTTCCATGAAGATTAACAGCAACAAAGTAGTGCAGAATCCTTATTTGAGGACTTGTGATAAGCCCTGCATTGCTCTTGGAGGAATACCTATCTTTCTTCCTAGTGATTACTTCCCACAGGGATGAGGGGTCATACTTCTCAGGGAATTCAAATTCCCCTTCATTGCATTCTATCTTAAGAAGTTCCCCTAAGTCTGCTAAAAAAGACAGTGAATTCCTTCCCATTTAAAAACACATTTAGACCTTCATCAGAATAATCCTCTGGTTCCTCTAGTTCATCCTTGTCAACAATAATACTTGAATAAAACTCTTTAACTAAGCTGGCACTATATGATCGATTTTAAAACGTGCTGAACTATTTCAATTTTAATTCTTTAAAATAATCTGACAAGCTCGTCAGAATTTCAAGCATTTCACTAAAACTTTCCCAATCAATATATCTTCCACATGTGATTGGTGCATTCTCTATTTTTCTAATTCTCTCTTCATGCACTTTATTTCTGAATTTGGAAGATGAAGAAGTACCTTTCTTGCGCAGTTTGTTCTTTACTTTCTTCTTTTCAGATTTTTGGCTTTTCGATTTTTCAGATTCTTTACTAGCGGAGCCCAACTCAATCTTCTTCTTCTTCTTCTTCAGTTTTTTAACTTGGAAACTTTCTTCCATCGGCCTTTTCCCTTTCTTTTTCTCAATAATTTCTTTGCTTTGAGATGTTTTAGCTATTTGATTTGGAAGATTTAGGATTCAGAGTTTTGAGTGGTTGAGAGGTAAGGGTTTTGGTTTCAGATTTCAATTTCACCATAGAAAGAGAGAATGTAAGGAAAATGGGTTGAGAGCAATTTAATTCCAAATGAAAAAACTGTCGGACTTCCCCTATTTAAGTCCAATTTATAACTCTCCCTTCAAAATTCAAAAATTTCCTCCTAAATTAATTTTTTTTGGTTTAAGCGGTTTTTCTTCTTTATTTTTCTTTCCCGATAGGTAATTTTTTCCTATTATTTTATTCTTCCTGCCTTCATTTTAACTGAGTCTTATTATTTAATAAAACTGAATACTCTTAGTCGACTAAAACCTCTCTTAGTTGACTAAGTGCCTTCTATTTTATATGAGATAAGAATTTTATCTACAACTCGTGCATATTAATCATTCCTAAATTCCTTCTAATCTCACAAAATCTATCTTCATTTAGAGGTTTGGCAAAGATGTCAGCTAATTGATGCAAAGTATTCGCAAATTCAATTTTAACATCTCCCTTCACTACATGGTCTCTAACAAAATGGTGCCTAAGCTCAATGTGTTTAGTTCTAGAATGCTACACAGGATTTTTAGATATATTGATTGCACTTGTGTTATCACAGAAGATTGTACATTATGTACTATAATTCCAAAATCTCTTAGTTGTTGTTTGATCCACAAAATCTGAGCACAACAACTACCTAGAGAAATATACTCTGCTTCAGCTGTAGAAAGTGCTACAGAATTTTGTTTCTTACTTGACCAGGATACTAGCATACTTCCTAGAAATTTGCATGTTCCACTAGTACTTTTTCTATCGGTTTTGCTCCCTGCAAAGTCTTTATCCGAATGGCCTACAAGATCAAATGATGATTCTCTAAAATACCATATTCCTAAGGTTTGTGTTTCTATGAGGCATCTAAAAAGTCTCTTAATAGCAATTAAGTGTGATTCTTTAGGCTGTGACTGAAATCTAGCACACAAACACACACTAAACTGAATATTTGGTCTGTTTGTTGTTAAGTAGATAAGTGATCCGATCATACCTCTATAGAGCTTTTGATCAATACTTCTTCCTTTCTCATCAGCATCAAGTTTGGTGGATGGACTCATTAGTGTGCATATTGGTTTTACCTTCAGCATATCAAACTTTTTGAGCATATCTTTAGTGTATCTTTCTTAGTTGATGAAAATTTTTTTCTCACTTTGTTTAATTTGAAGACCAAGAAAGTACTTCAACTCTCCTATCATGCTCTTCTCAAATTCACCCTGCATTTTTTTAGCAAAGTTCTTGCATAAAGCCTCATTAGTTGCACCAAATACAATGTCATCCACATAAATTTGAACAACAATTAAATCCTTTAAGTATCTTTTAATAAACAATGTAATATCAATGCTACCTCTGACATATCCTTTTTCAACTAGAAATTTTGAAAGCCTCTCATACCAAGCTCTAGAAGCTTGTTTCAATCCATACAAGGCTTTATGAAGTTTGAAAACATGATCTGGTTTTTCAAAGTCTTCAAATCCTGGTGGTTGTTCAACATACACTTCCTCTTAAATGAGTCCATATAAAAATGCACTCTTTACATCCATTTGGTACAATTTAAAATTCATAAATCATGCAAAAGCAAGCAACAACCTTATGGCTTCAATCCTAGCAACCGGTGTAAATGTTTCATCATAGTCAATTCCTTCCTCTTTGTTGTATCCTTGGGCTACTAATCTAGCTTTATTTCAAACTACATTTCCCTGCTCGTCTACCTTATTTCCAAACACCCATTTTGTTCTAACAATTGAGTGGTTTAAAGGCCTAGAGACTAATGACCACACACAGTTTCTTTTGAATTGATCAAGTTCCTCTTGCATGGCCAATATCCAACTTTCCTCTTTTTCTGCTTCCTTAAATGTTTTATGCTCAATTTGAGATATGAAAGCTGAAAACTCACAATTCTTTCTTGTTGCTCTCCTAGTCCTAACTCCTTGAGAAATATCACCTCTGACTAGTTTTTGTGGGTGATCTTTTGCATATCTCCAACTCCTTGGAAGATCATTATGCTGATTTTCTGTTCTTTGCAAATCTTCTAGAGGCGGAGTTTCATTTTCTCTTATAGGTGAGCTTTCTTCATTATTTTTATTGTTCTCTAAACTCATTTCTTCCATTTGCATTTTTAGGATTTCTACATCATCATCATCAACATGGACTTCCTTTTGTAAGACATTGGACTCATCAAAAACTACATGGATTGATTCTTCAACAGTTAAAGTTCTTTTGTTGAAAACTCTATAAGCCTTTGAGTTTAATGCATAACCTAAAAGTATTGCTTCATCACTCTTTGCATCAAACTTACCTAAAGACTGTTTTCCATTATTTAACACAAAAGATTTACAACCAAAACTCCTAAGATGTGAAATATTTGGTTTCCTACTCTTGTAAAGTTCATAAGGAGTCTTTGATATCATAGCTCTAACTGAGACTCTATTAAATATATATGCTGTTGTGTTCACTGCCTCAGCCCAAAATATTTTGGAAGGTTTTTTTCACACAACATAGTTCTAGCCATTTCTTTCAAGGTTCAATTTTCCTTTCTACAACTCCATTTTGTTGGGGTGTTCTAGGTGTAGAAAAATTATGATCCAATCCCTTTTCATTACAAAATTTCTTAAATTCATCACTTTCAAATTCTCCTCCATGATCACTCCTTTTACTAACTATGGCTAGTCCTTTTTCATTCTCAACTTTCCTACAATGATTTATAAATGCTGGTAGAGCATCATTCTTATGAGCAAGAAAATAAACCCAAGTGTACCTAGAGTAGTCATCAACTATCACAAAGCCATAAGATTTTCCTCCTAGACTCGTTGTACTTATTGGACCAAATAGATCAATGTGCAACAATTCAAGAGGTCTAGTAGTTGACACAATCTTTTTAGTCTTAAAGGATGTTCTAACTTGTTTTCCTAGTTGGCAAGCATCACATATTTTATCATTTTCAAATTTTATATCTGGTAGTCCAATAACTAGATTTTTCTTGAGTAATTTTGTCATAGTATGCATGCTTACATGTCCTAGTCTTCTATACCACAACCAACTATCATTTTCAGCATTTGCTGCTAAACACATTTCACAATTTATTTCAAGATCTTCAAGAAACACAACATACATATTCTTTAATCTTCTTCCTATAAATGAAAATTTATTTGTGCTTATATCTATCATTTCACACTTATTTGAATCAAAGTATACTTTAAATCCTTTGTCGCATAATTGACTAATGCTCAATAAATTATGTTTCAATCCTTTCACCAATAACACATGACTGATTTAAGTTTAGGAGTTCTTACCAACTGTTCCTATACCATGAACTTTACTTTTTGAATCATCACCAAAGGACACGATACCTCCTTTTCTTTTGTCTAGCTGAGCAAATAGCATTTCATCTCCTATCATGTGCTGTGAGCAGCCACTGTCCATATACCAAGGTTGCTTCTTCTTGAGTTGAGTTCTTGCACATGTCTCCTTTAAGTGCAGCTCAACCTACAAAACAAATATTCAATTTTTCTTAATAGGTACCCATACCTTGATGGGTCCTTGATTGTTAGCAGCAACATATGATCCTTTTGGAATCCATATTTTTCTTATTTTCTACACATTTCTTTTTCTATAGCAATCATAGGATAAATTGCCAATTCTATTACAAATATAACACCTAAAAGATGCCTTAACAGAATTTTTCTTGTAATATGCATTTCTACTTGAAGTTTCATTTTTCAAACTTTTGAGTGCAGCATTTTCTACACTTAACTTTTGTAAGGCTTATGTTATTCTTTCCAATTCCAATTTTAGAGTTTCAAAATCTGTTTTTGAATGTTCTAATTCAATTTGCAGATAATTTCTTTTTTCAAAAACAAAATCGAACTCATGTCTTATCTTTTGCAAATCAGTGTCAAGAGATGCAGTTTTTCTTTTCAAAGTTTTATGTTTTGATGCAAGTTTCTCAAACTCATCATAAAGACATTCATATTAATCTTGAAGTTCATCAACTGAAACATCACAAGAAGTAGAAGATACCTCAAATTCATCATCTCTGGCCATCAAACACGGGTTTGCTCTTTCTTCCACTTTCTCATTTAATAAGTCTTCAAATTTTATTTTCACATCAAAATTTCCTTTTTCCAAAATATCAATTTTTTTTTGTAAGCTTTAAAATCCTTTTCCAAATTTTCATTTTCTTTTTCCAAGTCAATTTTTGTTTTCATCAAAAATTCATTTTCAACATCAAGTGTGGAAATGATTTTCTTGTTCTTCATATTCATTTTCTCAAACTCAAATGCTAAATCCTCAAAAGTATCATGTAATTCATCAAAAGCACATGAATTAAGTTCACATGATGAAGAAGTTACCTTTAACTCTTCAAGAGCCATGAAGCATAATTCAATTCGACTTGAGGATTCATCTTCACTTGATTTCTTGTCTCCATTTGCCATGTTGCTTGTTGAGCATTGATTCTCGCAAGAGTTGTCTTCCAATTCCTTTTCCATATTTGTTTCTCCATATAACTCTCCTAATTTTTGTCAAATTTCGTTGGCACTTTTGCACATGAACACTTTATCATATTCTCTATAATTAAGTGCACAAATAAGAGTATGCATGGCCTTAGAGTTGATTTGTACTCTCCTTATTTCAGCTTCTGTCCACTTACTTCTATGTTTGGGAGTTTTCTCACCATTTACCAAATTTATAATCATTGGAATAAAAGGACCATCGGTAATGACATCCCACATCTCATAATCAATTGTTCTAATATATATAGACATCCTAGTGCTCCAATATGGACAGTTAAAGCCATCAAACAGAGGTGGTCTGTTTGTTGATTGTCTCACAGCAACTACTGATTTTAGTTGAGCCATTTGAATCCTCCCCAAAGGTGTTAGACCTTAATAACAGGAAACTAGTTCTGATATCACTTGTTGGTCCTAATTAAATGTGCTAGAGGGGGTGAATAGAACTTTTTGGCTCTTGACAAGATGAGGAACTAATTTAAAAAGCAAAGAAAATAAAAACAGAGTAGATAATGCGCAGGAATTTAGAGTGGTTCGGTCCAATACCTACATCCACTACCTTGATTATCCAACCAAAGATTTTTCAACCAATCTACTAAGAACCGGTGAAATTCACAAACTTTCACCAAGCTTTACAATGGCTTTTACCAGGCTTAGCCAAAACCTTTCACAATAGTTTTTCCTAAGCTCAATTATAACCTAACACCTAACTTTTCAAGGCTAAGTCAGAACTTTAACACAATTAAATAATCCTAGCTTGCAATAAACACTTAGAGTGACTTACTCACTCTAAGAATACAAAGAGAGAAGTAAAAAGAGTGTACTTATGATCACAAGGTTGATCTAAGTGGTACAAATGAAGTGCAGATCACAATTACAAAGGATAAGAGTTGAGTGTAGTAAATGAGTAACAGGTGTTCTCTAATTTTTCAGCTCTTTCTGTGTTCTTGGAAGCCTTCAATGCATTTCTATCTGTTGGAACCTTCTTTTATACTTGGAGAAATAACTTTGATGGCAGTTAAACAGTTTTCTAGCTGTTGGAAACAGTTAAGAGTTGGTTCTAACCGTTAAATTGCCTTTTAGTGTAGAATTCAAACTTGCAGGCAGAATGCTCTTAATCGACTAAGTCGTCTCTATCTTCTGTTGCTAGTTTCTGGCAATTCTGACAGTCTACACTTAGTCGACTAAGTTGGTTCTGTTTCTCAACACTCTTCAGCCTGCCAAACCTTGATTTAAATCTTAGCTGACTAACTCTTCATTAATCAACTAAGGGACTTTTACCTTGTTGTTCAATTGTTACCTCTTTATTCCTATGCCCTTTGACATGTGCATTTTAATGATAAATTATTTGTTTGTGTATAATTTTATCCGACACACTCAAGTAAAAATATTAGACACAAATAAAATGGGAATGTTTTATTATCATCAAAAACTAATTGAGCCAACAAAATTTGTTGCTTCAACAACAAAATTAATTGACCAGCAAAATCAGTTGTATCTTTCTCAGCAAACTTCAGAGACATCATCAAGCATGTGTCTTTGTAATTGTAGATTATAATCCTTTCTGCCCAATATTAGCATGTTTCATCCTTCAAGTTAATTAGTTTTTCTCTTTTCTGATATGTCTTGGTAAACCATTTGTTCTGCTAGTTTGCAACATCAAAGTACATGTAGTTGCATAATTGATCATTGGGGTAGAAGATGATGTTATTCATACTGGTTCCCATTCTTCACAAGGAAATTTCCATTTATACTAGTAGAGATCATGAGAACAACTTCAGTCACTTACTCCATGTTACTCTAGCATAAAAACCATGTTTGAAAACCTCACTATCTTTTCAAATATCTAGGTTATTAGTTGACAAATCAGTGCTACTATTACAAACACCAACACTACCTCCCGTATCACCATAATAACCATCAAATGGCATAGACTGGTAATCCTGCTTCAAAATGCAAACTAAGGCCTAAAGTTAACTAATTAGCATGAGAGTATCAAAGTGTAGGGCTAAAAGGCGATGCAAATGTTTAAGTTTTGGGTCAATGAGGGATGCATGATATATTTATGCAAAGCATTGGATTATAAGAAATAGGTTATGCCAACATGAAATGCAAAAATGGTGTTAAAAGTAATTACATTTCAATCTTGGCAGGTTTTATATTAATGTTTATTTTGTTTAAATTGTAATAAATTGCTTGCTTTAGGACATGGGAAAGTATTAGCTAAACCTTCCTTTGTTTGTACAATAAAAATTTAAGCATTGGCTTAACCTTTTCTATTTCTTTACCTTTACTGATGAAAATTCAATTTTCAAAGATAAGCAAAGAAGATAATGTTTCTTGTTCTTACTTATTTTCTCTCAACGTTAAAGTTGCATGTTTGTTACATTTGCTCAATTCTACAATTTGTTGTAGCATCTCTAGATGCTGCAAAGCAGACAAAACATGCAATTGGAGATGATTGGCAAAAGGAGGTCTATCAAAAGGTAAACAGTAAACTATCTTGACTACTCCTATAGATTAAATGCACTTACTGACTTGTTCCGAATACAGTTTTGAGGTATCTGAATGATTGCTAATTTGGGGTAGAAAAATGGCTAGAATGCATTAATAAATTACAAACATCATATTAAAGGTTATATAAGGTGTTAGTTATTAGATTGTAGCAAGAAATGGATTTAGTTGTCTTATGGAAAAGACATTAGAGAACAAATAAATGTTTTAGAGGCTTACGCCATCTATTATAGTCTATGATAATTTATAAGTGAGCATGATACCATCAAGTAGGCCAAAAGGCTCTTGCATACTTATCCTAATAATAATCAATTTCATACCTTCATTCGTGAAGTTTGTTTGAAGTAGTATATGTATATTATTAAAGCTATTAGATGCAACAATCTTCTTTTGTAGATCAATGATCTCCAATAAACTCAGTAGTTAATCATTATGTCTTTTACTTTGCAAATCAAAGTAATGAAAGAGTACTTACCTGCATTAAGTTAGAAGCACTAGAAAATTACTGTTTTATTGGAGCAGGTAATTTTATTTTTTTATACGATTTCATATATTCACTGCTTCACCTTAGTAAAGGAGTTTGAAAACCCATCTGAACCATAATTCCCCTCTGGGAATTCCTGAAGGATCAGAAAAAGAAGCTAGGATTCGATATAAGAAAGCTTTAGTCCAGTGTTGGTGTGGTTGGTCTGTTACATCCCCTTCATGCAGAAACTATTTATTGCTACTTAATTTATGCTCATTAGCTTTGAAATGGTTTGTAATTTACTTGAAACTGTTGCTAAAATTCTATATTTGTTGTCCATTTCTAGTATTATTCTTATCTGCAAGCAGATTTAGAGCTGCTTCATAATCTGGAAATATCGAAGGTTAAGTTCGATCGCATTGTAGACTTTCTTACGGTTTCTAAAAGTGATGTATTACCTAGTCACAAAGAGAGGTTGGACTCATATGAGAGGAAAATAATAAAGTTTTATGAAGTAATTAGGCCTAGAAAGCCTGAATCAGAGTCAAATGATAATCAGATAAACTCTCAATTGAAATCAATGATGCTACAAGGTTGTGAGCTAATAATACCACAGATTAAGCAGCAGGGGCAGCCACTACTGCTACAAATGTAGGAACAGCATGATCAGTGGCAGCAATATATGCACTAGCTTGCTAAGAAGTAGCCACTTGCACAGAATAAAACACATGAACTGCCATAACCGCATCAAATGAATGACACAAATGACGTGAACATGAGACAAGGAATAAGTGTTAATCTTGGGGTTGATCTTCAACAAATTCTCCCAACTGGCCAGCTTCCTGGTTATTCACATGAGCTATTAAAACCAGATCCTCAATTTCTTATATCTTCACCTCAGGCTCCATATGTCCCATCTCCTTCAACCCTGTTGACTCCATCTCCCGAACTTGGGAACTCTGGGAAACCCATTTATGGCGATTCCTCTTTGTCAAATAATTGCATAAATATTAGTCAGCAGGAAGCAACTATTGAACAAGTAGGATCTGAATTCTCCACACTTGACAGTCTTAGTAATGGTATGTTAGCATTCCCTTTGCTTGCAGGGTTTACAAATGCTAATGACACTCATGGTAATGCTTTGACAACTGGTTTTACCATGGTAAGTAAAGCTTAGTCTTCATTCTTAACATGTTTTTTTTTTTTTATCAAGTTTCTCTTTTGGTTTGATATTTTGTTCATGTGGAAGATAGGAAAAACACCTCGAAATTTCTTTCTTCCTTTCTAATTTTATCTTCTATGTTTTTTAGCTTTTGGAATGATGTTGGTCTATTACTATTTTATATGTTTCAAACATATCCCATGTGACTTAAAGCATCGCATACATCTTTTCTGACCTTGTTTGACGACAATGACGAGGCAGCCACTGCAGTTGGTGAGGATTTGGCCACCATGACAAAGCCTAATCTGCATGCAAGAAATTTCTTTACATAACTGGAGTTGAGAAAATGCGATTCTACATGAATGCCATATTAAAAGCAATAACGTTTGCACTTGTTATGTCAACTACTTGATAAATTTCTCCATGACCAATTGCGAACACTTTCCAAGCTTATACTTTGTTTTATTGGGTAAAGAATGAGACACCCATTGCTTATGGCATCCATTTCTCTCCTTATTCATGACTGATATAATATATTCTTCTGATAAATTGTTGATCGGTATTTGCTTATATATTAAAGGTTTTTCAACTTTTTTACATTAATTCCTATCTAATAGGGCATACATACCAGTTTTGATCAATCTAGGCATTTAATTATAACACTTACCTTATTAAAAATGATAATTTTTGCATGTTCATAAGTCATTGAAAGTATGCGGATAATGTCATAAGAGAAATTCTATTTTTTGAATCAAATAATATAATAATTATTTTTATTCTATTCTATTATCATAAAATAGTGATTTTACTCTTTCCCTGTTTCATTTCGTAAACCAAACGTATCATGAGATTTATTTTCGGATGGCATAAAAAAGACAAGTAGATATTTTTTATACATAAAAATTTTATGAAAGAAAAATTGTTTATTTTATAAAATTTAATCCCTTCCATTTCAAAATTTTGAGTAAAAACTTTCAAAATAAAATTTTAAATTTGAATATGCTTTGTGAGGCATGGTAAAGCTAGAGACAAGTGCTCATATTTTCAACACAGTAGCCATTTACAAAGTAGAACAAAAGTTTAGTTAGTTGTTACAATAGACACAAGACATAGAAAAAGACCACATTTGTTGGAAACAGACCATAGAAAGTTGGCTTTGACTTGAGGAGATGTCACATTTGCCAATAAGTTTGTTAAAATCAAACCAGCGCGTGACTACCCGGAGAATTTGCTCCCCTTTTCTTGTTTAAGATTCTCTTCATAATCTGGTAACTATTTATATTAATGGTAATTATTTCCCTTTTACAACATTAATTTATTCAAATATGCAGCGTTTATCTTTATAAGTTTAAAATTATTCTTTTTACTTCAATTTTTGACATTTTCATCACAGGTCAGAATGTCATATCACCTTACCTTTTTCACTTATCGGAGCTTTAATATGATATCAAAATTAAATATGGATTAACTTTGCTATCACTTTATCATGAAATTATTATTCTCTCTCCAAAATATTAATTTATTAATATTTATGACATCCACATTTATAAATCCAAAATTCTTTTTTTTGCTTATCCATATGAATTCTAATATATAATTTTGTCCTTTCCCATAAAGTTTCTCTTTTCCCTTTCTTTTAATAATAAGGAAATTCATTTGACTAATAGCATTGTCTTTTCCATAGTTAAATGTTATTCTTAAAAATAAAAATAAAAATTCTAAATTTGAAGCAATTAAAAAAATCAAGATTGTGGGTTACGAGATTTAGGGTATAGGGGACCCAGGTTTATATGGTGGAATAACAAAGATGAGGAAGCACACATAAGATGTAGATTAGACAGACTAATGGCTACACAACATTGGTTTGCAAAATTCCAAGAATGGTCATTTTCACTGAATCTTTGGAAGCTTTGGATCATTTACCTCTGATGGTGGATTTATATTATCAAAAACAAGTTCATTGGAAACACAGATTCCACTTTGAGTCAGTTTGGTTGAATGATGAAACATGCGTGCAAAAGGTAACTGAAAAATGGAGTAACCCAGAAGCATCCTCTAGGGAATTTCTTGGTAAACTTCATGATGTTAAATTATTATTTAATTCTATTTAGTCTAATCCTTTGAAAGATATGTAAGATAGAATTAAAGACAAGCAAAAAGAATTGCAAGATGATCATGTGGAAGAAGTTTCACTGTTGGCTAATCAACGAGTTAAAATCTTACAGAAAAAGATGCAAAAGTTAGTAAAAGAAAAGAAGGTTATGTGGCAACAACGATCAAGCATTGCTTGGTTAAAAGATGGCAATAAAAATTCAAAATTTTTTCACCAAAAAGCAACAGAGCAAAGGAAGAAAAATACGATATAGGCTTTGAAAAAAATGAACGGTGAATGGGTTGACTTGCATGTTGCCATTTCTTTAAAGATATATGAATTTTTTTCGAGTGCTTTTCATAAATGGGCCTCAAGGATAAGGCGTTTTTAAGAATGGTCCTCTTTATAATTTTAACTGTTTTTAGTCAAAAGAAAAAAAAATAGACAAAATTGTCCTTAATAAAACCGACCCATTCGCTAGGCTCCGTGCCTCAACCCGAAATCTATTAACGGGTCAAGTATGTCCTTTATGTGGACCACAACTCTTTGGTTTTCATCGAGAGACCGTACATATCTTCATAAGAAAGTCTGCAAAAGCATTCCTCGACAGTTCAACTTCGGAGCATTTTGGCAGTGGTAGGAGCCTTTTGGAGTGGTTATTATTCGCACAAAAGTAGTTCACATATTGAGCAGTGTGAGGAAGTTGACATTACGCTGAGAAAGGTATAATATTTTTTTATGAATTTATTTATTTTATTTTGAACCATGTGGAGGTTTTTGACAGAATGGTTATTGTTCGTGTTTAGGGTTAAGGTTTTTGAGCATAAACCTATACATGTTGCACATTCATATTGATATTTTTGTTGTTTGAAATTTTTGAATATAAACATGAAGGTGGTATTGTTGGTGTTTAGGGGTGGAAAGGTGATCGGCCATGCGTGACTGGTTGATATGTATGTGTTAGGAATTCGGTTGAGGGTTTAGATGTTGCGTGAGTGAAGACGTGCTTAGGTGGTTGGCACTTTTTGAGTGAGAGGATTTTGGCATGAGGTCACGTTAGGGTTGCGTGATTGAAAAAGGGTTTAACATAGCGTGACTGATTGATAGGTCATTGTGTGACTGGTTTCTATGTTATTGCGTGCATATTGTTCAGGCATGGCGTCAGTTAGTGTGTGCGTGACTCGATTAGTTGTTCTTAGAATTGCGTGACTTATTTATAAATCATTGCGTGATTTAATGTTCATAATCGCGTGACTAATTGATTAGGCATTGCGTGACTATTGTTGTAGGAAATTGCACGAGTGTCATAACTGCATGAAATTTATCTGCATTGGTTCATTCTGTATTATTTTGGGTCAACTGTAATGCTTTAATGTGTATATGTTGATTTACTTAATAATCCATGCTCCACACTTAGATTAATTATTCTGTTTCAAGGATGTCTAAAAACAGTAAAAAATATTGTTAGGGTTATTTTTTGAGTGAGCTTATGAGGAGGGTCATTTTTCAGAAATTCCTCTAGTTTTTTTGTTAATCTACAATGATGGTATTGATATGACTAAAATGGAATGTTATATGTTTTATGTTGCAGATGGCCAGCATAGGAACAGAGCAGGAAAACGTGGAGTCCTTACTTTGTGTGCCGAGGCACCGGTGGGGGTTCAATGCGAGCATTAACATCCACTGTAAGTGGTCGCATCTGCACGTGATACAAGAGATGTTGTGTCAAGTGAACAAGCTGGAAAACTTTAAGAGAACATGCTTTGGGCACATGATGGATATTGAAGCAGACAAGGGTTTATTCTGCGCCAGTCTAGTGCACAATCTAATGTTATACAGAATCAACGAACCTGATGCCACGGAGGCAGAGTTATGGTTCACAATAGGGAAAATGAAGGCCCGCTTTTCTAAGAGGGAGTTCTATCTAATCACAAGACTGAAGTTTGGTCCCCTACCGGCCCTCATTGTCAATCAGTATAAGGCCTTTCTTGGAGGAATTCACCTAAGATATTGGGGACCAGGGAAGGAGGTGAAGATCCAACAAGTTTTAGATACGTTGAAGGGATGGCAGTTTCAGCAGGAGAGAGATGCGAGCAAGATGGCCCTCATCTTGATCGCGACGAATGTTTTATTTGGTCAAGACTATAGACGATCTGTGGTTCCATGGTTGTTGTCGTTAGTCGAGAACATTGACGAGTGGAATGCATTCCCATGGAGCACATATGTGTGGAGTCTGATCGTGGATTACCTACTGAAGGGTTTCGAACGTCTTGCTGCCAGTGAAGAAAAGAAGAAGCACTACCACCTCTACGGATTCATATGGGCATTTCAGGTAGTCTGCCATAGCCTAATGTTTATCATTATCATTATTCTTTTCGCATAAGAATTTATAAAGTGAGTAAAAATGTTACGCAATTGATGTGCAGTTTTGGGCATTGGAAGCAATACCTGAAATCAGAAGCTTGTTCGAAAGGCAGTGGCAATCCGGACAGGTTTGGCCAAGAATGCTTAAATGGCAATGTGACGAGAGGCCTTCAGGCTTCCACGCCAATATTGCAAGTTTGGAGAGAGAGGACAAGGTGAGTAAAGAAACCATATTTTTTTTTATTTTATTAATTTTTATTTTGATTGTCATAGGGTAGCAAGGGTTATACATAATGGCAATGTATGTTTTGGTGCAGTTGTGGGCAGTGAGGACGTTGGAGCCAACGGCAAAAGAGATGTTGACCACATACTGGGCAGACATTGAGGTCAATATCTCTGAGGGGCAGCAATACATTCCATTATGGAAGTTGGAAGATCGGCCAGAATTCGATCCACAACAAAGGAGGAAAATAATGAACCGCAAAGGGAAAAATCTAGTACAACGAACCGTTAAACGGAGATGCACCACGGACTAGGAGGTCCATTCCGAGCAAGGTGCTGCTGAGGCACCTCATTCTCTTGGTGCAGCTCTTCATGGTGCATCTCCTGCTGCTCATCATGTAGCTACTCCTGCTACTACTACTCTTGCTGCTGATCCTCATGCTTCTGCTGCTACCCTTCCTTCTGTTTCGAGTGCTACCCCTCATGCTGAGCAGCGCAACCGGGTGCTACATCCGTAAATGACTATGAGCATTAAGGGAGAGCTGCAAAAGATACGGACATAGTGGAAGAAAGACCTTCAGTCCTTGCAGATGAATATGCAAATGCAAATGCAGTCAATGCAGTTGGAGATCCAACAGTCAATGCAGTTGGAGATTCAGCAAGTGATGCAAATGCAGATGTAGTCAATGCAATTGGAGATCTAACAGTCAATGCAGTTGGAGATCCAGTGGCTGATGCAGATGCAGATGCGATCACTACATGAGCATATCCAGCACTCACTGCAAGGGCTGGACGATCAGATTATCGATCGACTGATCGATCATTTTGAGATATGAGGTTTTATGTTATTCATCGCGTGAGTTATGACATGTATGATGTATACATTGTTCTAATATGTTTGATTTTTTTGATCATTTAGATTCGAATCTCACCTCCCGGTAGCCCGATTAAACATGATCCTACGCCTATCCCATCTCCGATAGAGGCAGCCCAACATTCTCAGCCCACACCTTCTCCTGAGGCCCCACCTCTTCCGTCTGAGGTCGAAGAGGTACCTCTTCCTACAAGTAGTGGAACTATAACTTTCGCGCATCCTGCTCCTATCCCAACTCCAACAGAGGCCACTCTGCATGGTGAGATCGACCTTCTACTAAGGCTCTACCTCGACCTAAGCCCGAAAATGCACGTGTGATCTTGGCTAGCAAATACCTTCGAAGCCAGTACGTTAACCCGGTATTAGTCCAGCGCAAAGCGAAGGACGATTTGAAGGATAGATATGAGTCCTTCCTGAAAAACAATGAAGCGAGGTAAAATGAAAATAGTTGACCATATTAGGGTTAATGGTTTTAGGATATTTATTAAACAGTCCGCAATACTATAATTTTAATATAACTCTATTTTAAATTTACAGGGTTAACATTCTGGGCATCGAAGGACATGATGGCCCTGATTATTTTTGGCAATTGGAGATGCCAACAAAGTTGATGGACACCCAACAGATTGATGCATGCATCAGTGTGTTGTGTAAGCAGGCGCGCGAGCACCATCCACAACACTACAAGTAGAAAATATTGATCATTGACACCACATTTTATGTAAGTATATTATATTTTACTGAGTTATAATTATTCAAATGTATGGGGTTTAAAGTTACTTAATTGCATCTAGCTATTGTGCATAATGTAATTGACAGCGTATTTTGCTCCAACTGAGCGAAGAAATGCAGCCTTCGCCCACCGAGAAGACATTCAAGCCGAGTGAGGCGGTTATGCTAGACGAGCTACTTGAGTATGCTAGGGGTGGGAGACCTCCGTGGGGTTTACCATGGCATGAGGTTGACGCAATTCTTGTACCGTGCATTTTCAACGACCATTGGGTGGTAGTGCACATTAACTTGGTGAAATGGACTATGATGTTAGTGGACTCATCGTATGGTCGAAAAGATGCAATGCGTTCCGACTAACATGATAAGCAGATGAGTCCAGTAACATCATTGTTTCCCATTATATTCCACCAGACAGGGTACATTGTCAGTTCGCACTGTCAAAAGCGACCTTTGTCGTGGATGAAATATAGGTTAAATGAGAAGACCCCGATGTAGAAAGATTCGCATAGTTGCTGGGATTGGGTTATAGTCGCGTTGCAGTTGTTGATCGGCTTGGACGATCAGACGCTGAAGGCAAACGCCATAGAGAGCATACGAACAAAGTTTGCTCTTGAGATTTTTGCCAATAGCTCAAGTTGTTAAATTTTTTAATTTGTTTATTCTTATTCATTCTGTAATTAACATTAACATTATTCTGTATCATTTCCATATTATTCTTTGTTGTATAATTTACATATTACTCTTTATATTCATTCATGTGATAAGCATACAGGTCCAATAAGAACAACATTGTTTTTTTCTTATTCATATAGTAAAGTTTGTTAGTATTTTACACAATTTACATGACAGCGTTCATTCGATTGCATATGCCAACCCCCCTTCGTGTTTTTACTTTATAGCCTATATGACATGTTGAATTGCATTGCGTGACATACGGTGGTAAGCAGTTGCTATTGAATTGCGTGAATGGTGTGGATGGAATCACGTCACCAGTTGATATTGATTCGCGGGAGTATTTGTTATGGAGTCACACAAGTACTAAATTTTTAATCACGTCAGTTGTTAATGTGGAATCCCGTCACTAATCCACTTGGAGTCGTGTCAGCGGTAAATATGGATCTCGTCAACCGTTAATATTTAAAATTGCGTGAGTATTTGATATTGACTCCCGTTGGTAGTAAATATGGAGTGGCGTTACTAGTTAATATGGAAGGGCGTGACATGACTTTTTTTTGGAATCGCGTCATTAATTTATATTGACTCGCGTGAGTAATATGTGGATACTAGTTGTTATCGAATAGCGTAAGTATGTATTATGAAATCGTGTGAGTAGAGAAAGGGAGTTGCGTGACTGGATATTATGGAATTGGGTTACCATTTGATATGGAGTCGCGTGAGTTGTATATATGGAGTGGCGTTACTAATTATTATTGAATCACATGACTAGTTACGCTTGCATCTCGCTACTCACCTATTTTGTGTCTTGTTCTTTGAATAAGGGTAAGCCAATTATCATCGATAATATCAAACCATAACTCAACCCCATTTAGAATCATAACAAAATATCGAATTGAACAGCCTAAACCCTCAACCAGATGAAAGTTAAAGCACATGTTATGAACGAAACGGTTAGAAGCTATCTTATGCCCTTTATGTTTTTTTATTACAACGGTCGACAATAAGAACAACTATTACTATTATTATATATTGTTTTCTGGGCAAAAATATTAAGCAGGATGCCAAAATCAATCACGTAAATATTATTAACTTAACTATTTCGTGCTTTATTTAATCGTTTACAAAGAAAAACAAATTATGAAAGAGTACAATGAATTTGATGATCCAACAAATGGGCTAAGTACTCTAACTGGAATTTTATGATCCAACTATGCAATGGCATTTTTTTACACAAGGGGAACTGTAATGAACTATACAAATATCAAATTTTTTTCCAGCACTTTCTCCTCACTTCCAGCAGCTTCTTCTTCGTTTTCTTTCCATCCTTCTATTTCAATAAACGTTCAATTGTTCTGGACCTGCCTGAGTATCGATAGCTTATGAATATATCGATAGTTGCTCTGAAAGTGGATGGAACTTGTATGAAATAACAAACTGAACTGTCTGATTGGGGAATGAAAAGTACGATACACAAGATGTCCATATGGAAGAGAAAACCTTCAAGTCCCATGTTTAGTTGTTTTGGACCTCCATTGTTCCCCAACTAGTTCCACCGGCCCCACCATTAAACTTGAAGGTTTTCTCTTCCATATGGACATCTTGTGTATCTTACTTTTCATTCCTCAATCAGACCGTTCAGTTTGCTCTTGCATACAAGTTCTATCCACTTTCAGAGAGACATCTTGTGTTTTAGATTTGTTTTTCTACTGGAATCTGTGCAACTAGTCTCTCAAACTCAAAGGCACCTCCTCCTCTTCGAGGCTGCCTATTTCCCCTTCTCGACTCTTGGATCTCTAGAGGTCATTTTTCAATTATCTTAGATTGATTAAGATAATTGAATTTGATTCAAATGGTTAATGGTTCCCTTTATTTATAGGCATGAATGCTAACTCTTCGTTTTCTGCAGCCATGTCAGTGTAATGAAGGGGGGCTGAATTGGTTATTAAGTACCTGTTCGGCATGCCCTTTGATCTTATATACCTCTTAAAAGTAAAAGTCAGGCCAAACATCAATCGTTTGTATATGCTAACTCCTCTTTGCTTCTTTACTTTATTGCCTATAAAACATGTTGAATTGCATTGCGTGACATAGGGTTGTAAGAAGTTGCTATTGAATGGCGTGAATGTTGTGGATGGAATTGCGTCACCAGTTGATATTGATTTGCAGGAGTATTTGTTATAGAGTCATGCAAGTACTAAATTCTGAATCACGTCAGTTGTTAATATGAAATCACGTTACTAATCCACTTGGAATCGTGTGAGTAGTAAATATGAATCGCGTAAACCGTTAATATTGGGAATCGCGTGAGTATTAGATATTGACTCCCGTTAGTAGTAAATATGGAGTGGCGTTACTAGTTAATATGAAAGCACGTGACATGACTTTTTTGTAGAATGCCGTGAGTGTTTATTCTAAAATCGCGTGAGTAGAAAATGGAATCACGTGACTGGGTATTATGGAATTACGTTACTAGTTGATATGGAGTCTATAGTATAAATGGAGTGGCGACACCAATTGTTATTGAATCGCGTGAGTTGATGATATGGGATTGCGTCACTAGTTGATCTTGCAACGCGTGACTCACCTATTTTGTGTCATGTTCTTCAAATAAGGGTAAGCCAATTACCATGGACAATATCAAACCATAACTCAACCCCAAGCACCATCATAACAAAATATCGAGTTAAAGAAAACAAAATACCACAAGTGAATTATGAAATATAAAATGCAGTTTCCATAATCCAGCTAACCCACAACTCTCAAATATGAATGTTCATCTCGTATGTTTGACTCAGCCAGAACCAATGACAACTGACTTCCTTTTTCTCTGAGGTTAATGTTGAAGAAACTCATCTGAGGATAGTCAATTCTGCCATGCTTTTGCTGCCCGAACAGTTGTCTCTGTTCTTTGCATTAGAAGATTCTCAACATTCTGTATCCTCAATTGTAATGCTTGCATTGTAACAGTTTTATTACTGAGCTTTTCATCAATTCTCAAAAACATATTATACATCACATCATTAAAAATAGGAACTCTAGACGGTTGTCTGGATGGAGTATCATGGCAGGATGAACTGGGCTGCCTTCGACAGAGTTCGATGGCTCATCAAGACTAAAGTCATATCCCCTTTTCAAGAGCCATTGAAACGATAGATTACGAGGCCTGCGACTGGTCTAATCAGCTAGATACCTATTGCTCCATATCCCTTTCTTCTTAACTAGAGCCGATATGATGTTCCCATATGGAAGGGTCGTCTCTTCTCGCATGGCAACTTCTCTCATTCTCATGATCATATATTTTGCAATATTCACGCCAAACTCGCTTCCAAATGTTTCCATCATCTACAGATCATCAACGCTAACATGTCTTAATCGACTGAGCCTTTCCTATAATGTGGACGCTAGAAAATTATGTACCAGCCTATCTGGTGCAGAATTTAAACGACGAGCAGAACATGACTCTGTGGTGTATGGTTATCTTCTACTTGTCACGTGGGCCCACATGCGAGACGGGTCATATGATGGTGGAGGTCTGTATTGTCCGTGTCTATACTCCGTTTTTAGGAGCTTCCCAATATCAAAGAGAGTGACTGTAAACTCTATTCCTCCCAAAAACACGTGCAAAACATATGGGTCAAAATCTTTAGGATTTTCGAATTCATTTTCACTCCGACGAATGCTGGAGTAAAATTCCCTAACAAAAGTCGGGCTATAAAACATAATTTTTTGTTTGGTTCAACAAATTGGATGCTTTATTTGTAATAACTCAAATTTATATTGATTGAGACATATTTGTATTTGGTCTTAATTAGATAAGTTATGTTTCTTCTTTAATTTTTAATTAACTATTATATTCTATATATTTGTTATTATGTCATTTCTATATTATGTTTTATACTTGTAGATGGAAGTTGCATCATCTAAAGAATAACTATTAGTCTGAGCAGAACATAATTTTCTAGGAAAAAATATGAAGCAGGATGCCCAATCAATCACGCAAATATTATTGAATGAAATATTTTGTGCTTTATTCAATGGTTTACAATGAAATTCAAATTATTAAGGAGTACAATGAATTTGATGATCCAACAAATGGGCTAAGTACTGTAATTGGAATTTGATGATCCAACTATGCAATGGCATTTTCGTAAATAATAGGAACTGTAGTCAATTATAGAAAAAATATCTAATTTTTTTCAGCACTTTCTCCTCACTTCCAGCAGCTTCATCTTCTTCTTCCCATCCTTCTTCCTCAATAAACATTTTTCATATTGCATGGAAGTCATCCCTTGAAACATCCATAACTTTCTTAAAGTAACTTCAATTCTCATGCTTTGGTACACTTTTTCAAACCTCCATAACTAGCATAAGGTCTTTCTCACAAATATCAACATCTTGTGTATCTTACTTTTCATTCAAACTCTGTCAAACTCAAGTTGAAATAGTATTATTCAATGCAAATATCAATGGCAACTTCGAAACAATCCCTAACAATTGACGTCTAAAGGGCCATTATCTTCACGTACGACACCGATAACGTTATCAGAGTTTGTAGTTCACATTGGACAGCGATTTTGACTGTGCCCAGGTTGTCTGCAAATTACACATGCCTTAGGTCAATGTCGTCGAGCAATCGGCTGAGCAGATTATGTTTCCCTGTTTGTCGGTAAATATGCAAACGGACTCCAACAATTTTGTCTATTATGACCATAGCTCTTGCATTGTGAACATCTACGTCGTCCGCTGCCTTCCCCAGCTAATGGAATCCTTTTCCTCCTAGGTCTTCCCGCTTGACCTCGCCAACATGGTGGCAAAACGACAATTTGTTGCACGTCATCGGGGATGTCCCACTTATTGGGATGCCCAACCGAGCAAATGGGAACCGCATATCCCTCCGCCTAAGATCGAGTCTTGTAATAGTCCGAACAGAATTCAATGGCTGCACATTTACATTTACTACCAAGGCAATGCAATCATAGATGGCGAACAATGTAAAAATTCAATTCACCATGCACAACAGAATACCCTTGAATTTGCCTTTCAGATGTGTGGCATCGATAGCGACTACAGGCTGTATTACAGCACTGAACCCCTGAATACATGACTCGAATGCCCAGAAACAATATTTGAATCTTTGTTCCCCATCAATAATGACACACATCACAATACCAGGATTTTCACGTTCCAACATATGGAAAGAAGAGGGGACAAGTTGGAATGACTCCTCTAACGGACCGAACATAAGACTCTCCGTTTACTCCTTAGCTTGCCAAGCCTTACCATATAGGCATTGCAATCCCCACTTGCGATTAATCTCTTCCATTATTTCCTTTGGTCTCAATGGGGTTACACAATTTCCTTACACCCTGCTGGAGATAAGCTCACCAATTACCCTCGCACTCGTAGTTCGGTACTCACATTGCAAACCATCGACAGTACACGTGTGTACCTTATGCAACGTCCGAACTTGCCAATATTCTCCCTCATACAACTTCGTTGCACGCAAAGCAAACTTGCATGCCTTATCCTTACAACCAACCTCAAAACGAGCGTGACATGACTTTTTAACTCTAAACTCAAAATGCTTTTTTAGTGCCAACATGCTCAAAGCTCGTTTCAAATCAGCCTTCGATAGAAACACTTTTCGCGATATAAATGGTCATCCATTGATATAGATTCCTCACTCCCAACTATTTGAAAGGATATCATATCTAGCTCGAGAATAATCCATTGACGAGATACCCTTGTATTTACCCTCTCTTCATCACTGTCATCAGGCGAACGAATGTCGTTCTCAAGTGCGATGGTGTTCTTGTAAATAGGGTCACACTCAACATCTTCTAATTCAATGGTTCTGCAATGGTCGTCTAACTCAATCTCTTCTAACACAACAGTTGTGGTATGACCTCTACTACCATCTGCATGATTGCAATCAGGAATGTCGGTCTGCTCAACCCTATCTCCTCTGAACGGTCTTCATGTCCGCCAACGTAATCATCTTCACAATTATAACGTAACTCATGGTTCTGATCCACCGTGTCGTCCTCTTCAACATCATCTTCAATCTGATCAGATGCATCGTCATCACTCACAACCATCACAGTGTCGTTTGCTAATGACAATGGACCCAATGCATTTCCGAGCTACAGTTGTATTTGTTGCAAAGTACCGAGTATTTCGTTCGATGCACATTTTGATCGAAATTGTGCAGACATCATTTGCAGACACCTCATGTGTGCACCGGGCTGCTGAAACTCATGAGGATACATCAAACGTGATTACCATGGTTGTTTGTTAGGAAATTCATGGTGTGGTATGTCAAAATAATTAACATTCTGTTCTTGTTGATTACTATGTTGGATACCGTGCTCATGTGCAATATTGTTTGCATTTCCTGCCTTAACTGTCACAAACACAACAACTGCCCTTTCATCTCACAGAATACTCGCTACATCTTCATCATCCTTGATAATTGCTCGCGAAACCCCTACGACATGGCTGAGCAATGCATGTAGCTCGATTTCATTATGTGAGTTGACCTCAACAACCTCTTCATCCAGCTTCACTAGTCTCGAAAATGACAAATCACTCCCAACACCCCTTACTCGTGTCTCACCACCCTTGTAAGTGTCATCGACCCAATGACCACCATATGTAATCATAAGCTTCACATTTGGCAGGCCGCTGAAATTTAACAGAAAATAAGTGTCATGATCAGTCAATTTATCAAAAATAGACCCTCAATGCATAGAAACCACTTATGCAATGCCTAAATCACATTTGGCCGGCCGTAGAAATTTAATAGAAATTAAATGTCACAATGTCTAATACACATTAATGCAATGCCTAATAACTAGTGAACAAACGCCCCTAAACAAGAGGCGAATTGCACAAGTCACGCGCCACCGCTCTCGCAATATATAACAACAGGTCACGTAATACATAGAAACCAGTAATGCAATCCTAAAAAACTACTAAACAAAAGCCTCTAAACAACACATGAATTGCACAAGTCACGCTCAACCACTCTCACAATACATAACAACACGTCACGCAATATATAAAATTAGGTCACGTAACCCTAAAAACTATTAAACAAAAGCCCCTAAACAACACATGGATTGCACAAGTCACGTGCCACCACTCACGCTACAACAAGTAACGCAATATATAAAAACCAGTCACGCAAGCCTAAAAAACTACTAAACAAAGGCCTCAAAACAACACATGAATTGCACAAGTCACACACCACCACTCTAACTACAACAGGTAATGCAATATATAAAAACCAGTCACGCACTGCCTAAAAAACTATTGAACAATAG
>NC_030855.1:2892789-2945321 GCF_000208745.1 Theobroma cacao | reverse complement strand
AAAGCAACACATGAATTGCACAAGTCAGTCACGCACCGTCAGGCTCGCAACACCTAAGAATAAGTCACCCAATGAATAATAAGCCTCTAAACAAGAGGTGAATTGCACTAGTCACGCACCACCAGTCTCGCAATACCTAATAATAAGTCAATCGATGCCTAATATCCACTCACGTTATGCCAACTTAAACAGTCACGTACTGGCCCAACATCATACAATACATAACAACATGTTACCATAGGTACTCTATTCCATATACATAAACCACTCACGCAATGTCTCAACAGAAGATATGCATAGCACAATTCACGCACCGCGTATCACCCACTCTTCTAATACCTAATAATAGGTCACCCAATGCCTAACATCCATTCACGAAGTTATTCAATATAATATAACTTAAACAAAGAAAATAACTCAACGAAATATGTGCTCAATGAAAATAAAAATTGCTATAAATTTTATTCAAATTTTATTAAAAAGACCCCCCCGAAAATACAAGGAGATGATACAAAAAAATGAACCGTAGTTCATTTCTTCATAAGTTCATCTACTTTGAACTCTATCTCAGAGATAATCTTTTCGTTGCTCAGGATGGCAGCCTCCAGATCAAAAGTCCTTTGCATCAGGTTGTCGATGAGGACTTGAATCTCCTGCTGGAATATGTGCAACTGGTCCCTCACACTTAAGAATATGTGCAACTAGTCTCTCACACTCAAAGGCACCTCCTCCTATTTGGAGGCTGCCTCTTTCCCCTTCTCGACTCTTGGATCTCTATAGGTCATTTTTCAATTATTTGAGATTGATTAAGATAATTGAATTTGATTCAAATGGTTAATGGTTCCCTTTATTTATAGGCATGAAAGCTGACTCTTCGTTTTCTACAACCATATCAGTGCAATGAAGGGGAGCTGAATTGGTTATTAAGTATCTGTTCGGCTTGCCCTTTCATCTTATCTACTTCTTAAAAGCAAAAGCCAGGCCAAACATCATTTTCCAAGAAATTCTTAATAAAAAGCAACTTCAAGGTTTTATCTCTTTTTCACTAATCAATAAAGATTTTAATGTTACCTATTTTCTCTTCTTTTTTTTTTTAATTTAGGCATCATGGTCGACCAACCAAAATCTAATACTATTGCTACTATACAAGTCTAAAATTATATATAAACTTCAAGAATTACATTAGAGCTTATTAGGTTATTGAAGATAATCAGTACAGAATCACCTTCAGCATTAGGTAGCTAAAGTCACGCAATGCCTACAAATAGGTCACGCAATACTCAATAAATATTCAATCACGTAATATTAATTCACGTAACGCCTGTCACGCAACGCTCAACATATATTCAGTCACGTAATGCCTATAAAGAACTCACGCAATGCTCAACAAATATTCAGGCACCTAATGCCAAATAAACAGGTTACGATTCTTAATATCCAGCCACACACCCTAATATCCAGTGACTCAATGCCTAACAAATATTCACGCATCGCCTATAAATTGATTGATTTCGCTACCCCCAGCCAGATTTAAGTTTCCAAACTCATATAATTTACCCATCAACTTTTTTGTTCTATGAATAACCCTAAATAAACACAAGAACTCATAACAAATACCTTGATGTCATCTTTGCACCTTGGGATTGTGAGAAAGTTGGCTGCCGATATAGACCTCGATGGCGTTGGAGAGTTGGACAAAGGGATAGCTAAATCTAAATCGAGATTTAATTTTGAAATTTTAAGCTGAATGGCGAGAGAGCAGAAAGAAAGAAACTCATATGCGCCTTCATTTGGATTAATTGGATTAAAGAGTATTCTTGTCAAGTCCTCTCAAAAATTAGCTAAAAACAGTTAAAATTATAAAGACGGTCATTTTTGAAGTCACTTTACTACGAAAGTCATTTCCCATAATTTCCTCATTTTTTTCACATCTTTTCCTTACTTCTAACCCATCAAGGATAAAAGAGGTATTGGCTTATATCCAACCATGTATTACAATGGAAATGAATGAGGCCTTAGCTACTAATATTGTACTTGAAAAGGTCTGGTTCGCACTATTTCAAATGGCTCCATTAAAGGCCCCTAGCCCGTATGGATTCCTTACCTTATTTTTTCAAAGATTGTGGGATGTTATAGGTCTTAGTATTCATCGTTTTGTAAAGGAATTTCTTGCTGGATGTTCAAGCTTTGAAGGTATCAACCACACATTAGTAGCTTTGATTCCAAAAGTTCCTCATCCAAAGTTGATAAGTCAATTCAAACCAATAAGCTTATGTAATGTCCTATATAAGATAACCTCCAAGGTCATAACTAATAGATTAAAGTCAATTATGCCTGTCATAATTTTTGAAAATCAGAGTACGTTTGTGCCTGGTAGACTGATTATAGATAATGTTTTTGTGACTCATGAGGTCATTCAGTATTTGCATAATAAGAGGCAAGACAGATGGAAAATTTTGCCCTCAAGCTAAATATGAGTAAGGCATATGATTGGGTTGAATGGCTGTTTGTTCAAGATATTTTGCATAGGATGAGTTTTAAAGCTAAATTTGTAGATATGGTTATGCGGTGCATTTCAGCAATTACTTATTTAATGCTTGTCAATGGTGTCCCGGGAAATATGATTAAGCCTATCAGAAGGTTGAGACAAGGTGATCCTTTGTCCCTTTTTCTTTTTGTAATTATTTATGAAGCTTTATCTTCCTTGTTGTTAGCATCAAAGGAAAGTAAAAGAATTTTTAGATAGCAAGTAAATAAGGGTAGTCCCAATATTACACATCTTTTTTTTGCGAATGACAGTATGATTTTTGGGAAGACATAAATTAAAGAGCTGATGTATTTAAAAAACTTATTTATAGTTTACAAACATGCATCAGGACAAAAGATCAATCTTGAAAAGTCTTCTATCCTTTTTAGTAAGAATACAAATGAATCAAACGTAGCTGTAACTTGTCAGATATTGGGAGTACGAGGGATCAATGGGGTGGTTATTATCTTGATATGCCGCTCATTTGTGGAGGTTTGAAGAAATAGATATTTAATTATGTGAATAAAAAAATCTTAAAAAAGAATTTCTAATTGGAAAATAAATTGCTCTTGATAGTTTGTAGAGAAGTCTTAAGCAAGGCAGTGTTACAAGCAATATCAACTTACATAATGAGCTGCTTTAAATTACCGAATGGATTATGTAGGATATTGATCTGGCTATTGCTAAATTTTGGTGTGGAGGTATTGCTACAGGCTCAAAAATTCACTGGAAAGCCTATCGTTTTATGTGTTTTTCAAAATATTCTAGAGGTATAGGCTTTCAAGACATTCGCAATTTTAATTTGGCTATGTTGTCAAAGCAAGGTTGGAGGTTGCAAATGGAGAATCCTACAATTGCCTATAAGGTGTTAAAAGCCAGATATTTCCTTAATGTAAATTTTTTGGAGGCTCTAGTGGGATCAATCCAAGCTATTTATGGATGAGCATCCAAGAAAGTCAGAGTCTTATTAAAAGTGGCTTCTATTGGAGGGTTGGCACTGGACAAAATAATCTTGCTAGAAAGAGTAACTGGACCATATGACACACCACACCCAGTTTTATCTTGTGCAGACATTGTGTCAAATTCAACAAAGATCAGTGAGTTTATAGTGCATGAGCAGATGGTCTGGGATGAAGAAAAGATACGAGCCTATTTTCCACCTTATGAATGCAACCTAATCCTATCATTACCTTTGAATTTACGAAGGCCAGAAGATTGTCTAGTTTGGTAGCATAGTGCTATTGGTGAGTATACAGTTAAATTGGGATATAAAGTGTTGAGCCGAGATTCAATGGTAGCTGGAAATACAGCAAGTTCATCTGAGAGTATGACAACTGCATGGAAGAAGATTTGAAGCCTAAACATTCCCAGGAAAATCCTTTTATTTGTTTGGCACGCTCTTCATGGATGTCTGCTAACACGAAATGTTCTGACAAGAAGGAACATTACAATTGATGCTAGTTGTCCACTATGTGATGCAGACCTGGAAATAGATTTTCATATCCTGTGTGCTTGTTCTTTTGCCAAGGCTGCTTGGTTGGTTACCAAATGGGGTTTCTGAGACATCTCATATCATTTATCCTCCATAAAAAAGTGGGTCAGTATGCTCTTAGAATATTTAGATAAAAATAGTATGGAAGAGGTTTGCTATGTTATGTGGGTTTTATGGAAGGGTCGTAACTCAACTGTGTTCAAGAATGAGAGATTGACTCTGCGCCAAGTGGTTCAGATGGGGATAGACTCAATACAGCGCTGTAGTTGTGATAGAACGACCGCCTCAACTAAATGTTGAATTGAGTTGTGATCGGTGGAAGTGTCCATCTATTACTAAACTAAATTGTGATGCTGCTCTTTACGGTATTAATGGAATAAGTTGTGCTACGGTGGGTTTCATAGTTAGAGGGCCTGTTGGTGAGTTGCTAATTGTTGGAAGAAAGAGATTTAGGTCTATCAGAAACACGGCTATTACTGAACTAAGATCCTTGCTTTGGGCTTTAATGGTTTGGTCTCAAAAACTTGTAATTCATGAAATGGAGATGGATTGTTTACAAGTGGTTGCCTGGATTAAGGATAGAAAATTTACTAGTGAAGTGGGGCACGTTGTTGAAGCTTGTTGCATGCTTCTGCACCAACTTAACTCATTTGAGATTTTGCACTGTAAAAAAGAGGCGAACATGGTAGCTCACGAGATTGCTAAGTCATCAATGGTTGCTGAAATGGATCAAACCATCTAGAGACATAGTCCTTCATTACCACAGGGAGCTCAACAAGCTTTACGAAGGACTATCTTACTTACTTATGGAGGTAGGAAAATAAGGGCAGGGTAGTTGAGTACCCTTTTTTCCTTTTCATGGTTTTTATCTCAATGGGTTCATGAGAAGTTTTTTAACGAGGCTCTTCTCCATGCAGTAAAACAAGTTACAATCTGGGGGCTTGAATTGTTCTTTTTGTTGTAATACATATTGTAATGGCTAATTATTCTGATATGAAATGAAATACTTTTATTCAAAAAATAAATCAAGATAAAATTAAAATTCTAAACTCTTTATCTAAATCAATTGAATTTCAAAGACGATATGTACAAAATGTACACTGAGTCGACAAAAATCATTTCATTGCCATCGATCGAGATTTATGTCCAATGGTCAAGGTTATGTAAATAGAATTTTGGATTGAGACTTTATTGTTAATTAGGAGAATTTTTGTAAAAAAAAAGTAGTTTTAAACTCAATTTTGTAGATATGAGATAAGAGTATCTATTACTAAATCAAATGCTGAATTGATTTTAACCAAGCATCTTTATACTTATCCAAAAGAAGAATAAGGTTCAACTCTTTATGCTTTTTTTTTTTGTTTATGTCATTTTTAAAATAAGAAATAGTAATATTCACTATCTAGAAGAATTACTTTGCACATAGTTATGACCTACGTGGAGGAATCATTTTCAGTTCCAACATGTATAAAGTGACAAAAGAAAGAAAGAAAAAGGCAGTCAATCATCTAATTGAAAGTCCAAAGTAAATAGAAGAAAACAAAAACGGAGAGCAAGTGCGCCAACTTCAACATGCAAGATTCGCACTAATAAGTTTCCAAACTTTGACTAAAAAAGTGAAAAACCCAAGGCACTGCCCAATCACCTTCAACTTAATTTCCACCGACTTTGGCTTTGCCCAATGTGAAGGGAAACCTCCTTACCTTGTGCCTTTGATTCAAATGCTTCAACAAAGATTTAAAATCATTATATTCTGTATATTTTGAGTTCATTCATTTATTCCCATTTTTTATTTAATTTTCTTTTAGTAAGATGTTAATTTGTTGATAATTGATTGGTTTTTTTATGTTTAATTAATTGTATAATTTTATATAATTTTATATTTTGAGTTCATTCATTTATTCCCATTTTTTTATGTTAATTGAAGTACTATAATTTTATATTTTGATTATAATATACAACTACTTACAAAAAAATATAGTATTAATCAATTATAACATAAATGTATTGTTGTTTATTATAAAATGATAAATGTATTGTTTAGTTCGTTAGCTTTTATTATTTGTCAAATAGAAGCCCATAATTAAATGACTTTACTTGATTCAACCAACATGTAGCTTTTTCACCTTTTGCTTTTTCAACACTTAAATCTTTCATTTATCATTACATTAAAAGCATATATTTTGATCTAATTTATAGTAACAATTATCACATGTAACATATATTATGCATTAAGGAATGGTTAGTTAAACACTTGAAGCATAAAATCAACCATGCAAAGGATTGGAAATACATGATCAGAAAAATAATGGAAGCAAATAAGAAAAGTGCAGTCTCAAATTTAGAAAATCAAAATTCAAAAGTGTAATCAAGGAATAAAAATAGCAATCAAAATTGTTGAGAACAAAGTTTTTTTTTTTTTTTTGAAATGGTCTTTATTTTTATTTTTTTATGAATGAGATAGGCTTTATTTTATTAAACAAAATCAAAACAAAATATAAAAAAGCATAATGCCTAAAAAATTCAGGAATTATTTTAAAATTTTAAACAAATTTTTATTATTTTATTATATTATCAAATTTTTTATATTTTTATTTTGAATAAAGTAAGTCTAAAAGCACATACTAACGTAACATGATAACATAATCACGTGACATATTTCATATCCATATTGACATCATGTGAGTGAAAATAATAATAAATGATGTTTTAATTAACAGTTTGTCCATTTTAATAATAAAGATATATGAGAGCTAAAATGAAAAAATAATAAATTATTTAATATTTTATATATATTCTAATATTAATATTTAAATGATGTAAATGATCATATAATTAAATAACAACATTAGATGATAGTAAATAGTATTATTTTAATACTACTATTTAAATAATGTAAATTTTAATTATTTCATACATTGTATGTTTATTTAATTCTTAAAATTTTTTTCGTATATTGAATTATTATGTTTGCAACTATTTTAAATTTTTATTTCTAGCGTATATTGCTATTATTGAATTATTAGCCTAATCTTGTTTCTAATATTCTAGATCTTGAGTGTTTATGTATTGCTCTCAACTTGTTTAACCAAAGTTTTACTTCTATTTACAGATGCAAGTGGTAATTATCGACCCCTGAGGTCAAGGTAGCATCCATTATTCTAGTCTTCAAGTGNTAAATGATTAATATTTTAATATTATTTCATATTAATCATAATAATGTTTAAATTATATATAAAATATTAATATTTTAAATTTTACAAATAATTTTTTCTTTTTTATTCTATTTTTTCTCTTTTTCTTTTTTCTTCCTCATAGGTCGATCGCCGAAAAGGCGACCGGTGTAATAAAACATTGATTTGGCATACCATGTGGTCGGATCTAGCCACTACGACGCTAGATCGATGCTTCCCCGCGGCTGGATCTGGCCGTGGAGTGCCAGATCCAACTGTGGGATCCGATCGAGAAATACCTGATCCGGTGCTTCCCGCGACCAGATCTAACTATTGAGAGCCAGATCTGGCCACTACGACGCTAGATCAGCGCTTCTCCATGGCTGGATCTGGTCGTGGAGTGTTAGATCCAATTGTGGGATCTGATCGGAAAGCACCAAATTCGGTGCTTCCCGCGACCAAATCTGGCTGGATCTTTGTTTAAATCTTGTCTGACCATATTCAGACATGAAATTATCATCGTCGTCGCTGTCGCCACCAACGTCATCTCTGATGTTGAATGCCACTTAGAGAGAGAATGAGAGAGGAAAGAATGTGAGAAGAGAGAGAAAGAAAAAAGGAAAATGAGCAGAAAAAATTTTTTTATATGGATTAAGTTGTAATTTTGTAAATCTAATAAAGATATTTTAATTATTAAATATTTCAAAACTATTTCATGATTTATGAAATAGATAAAACTAAGGAGAGAATCGAAAATATTTAAAGTAGACTTTTTTTCTATTTTAAAAAATATTGATTCTTGATGAATTTCTATTCTTCGAATAACTTTTAAACCAAAGGAATTGGTTGGAAATAGAGGGGAATAACATATTCCCCGTACCAAACGTGCCAGAAAAGTCTTTCCAATTCACTTTGGTCTAACACCTGACCGTCTTTGGCTTCTTCTCGTCTATTCTTTTTTTCTCTGTTCTCAGTTCCATTTCCCTTGGTTTTCTCTCGCTTTCTTTTCAACCTAGCGAAGCTCAGGTGATTTTCCTTATTTTCTTTATTCTAATTTTGTTTATTTATCCGAGAGTATTAGGTACCCAATAAAAGCAAAAAGAAAACAAAGAACGAGAACGAGAAGCCACCGATCATCCTTAAAGAAAACAAAGCAAAAATTTTAAATCTTTTTTTATGCATAATTATTTTGAAAAGCCATAAAATCGTAAAAAAGATAGTTTTTAAAATTCTTTATTTATTTATTTATTTATTTTGTAATAGAGGGCAAGAGAACCTGCGGCGTAGCTTTAATTCAATCGAGGGATTTGGAATTTGAAAAAATATTTGACGAATTTTCGAAGCGGATCTCTCTTTTGGAATTGGGAGCTCTTCGTTGAGGTAAAATTTCAATTCTTTCTTTTTTTAGGTTTTACGATTCTGGTCTCGTAATTTCCTTGAAAATTTTACCTGGGACTATGTTTTTTGACTTGTAGTAATAAAAATTTGATTTTCCTTTTAAGAATATCACCACGTAATTGACTTTATAGTTTCTTATTTTTTTTTTTTTTTTGATCTGAAAAACAATTAGAAAGTTTGATTTTATATTTGGATACCCAATAATGAAACAACCCTTCAAAGTAAATTATTTCTATTAGGTATGGTTTATATCATTGATTCTGTTCATATTTGTAATTATCTTTTATATTGTTTTCATTTAATAATTTTATGATGAAATTCAAATTAAGGGGTTTGATTTTATTGGTGAAAAATCAAGGATTTAGGTCATCCAAATATATTTAGCTAGAACAGTTTTGGTTACAGTTAGAGGGCTCAACTTTTTCATAATCATGAGTCTAGGTAGCATTCTCAGAAGCAAACTAACAATTAATCCTCATTAGCAATTCGTTGAATATGATCATTGCTTGTCAGTGATTAGCTGGTCAACTAGTGAAAGAAGTAGCTTTTTAGTAAGTTACAGTTCTCCTTTGGCTTATAACCAATGGCCTAGCACAGAGAGAAAGAAAAGACAGAATCTTAAACAGCCTTGCAAAGAAAGGTTGGTTAGTAATATTACTGAATCAACCAAATAGACATCCAAGTGTGCGAAATTGTGGCTTACATATTGAAAGATAATGTTCAATCATGGTTTTGCGGTGTCTATGCATGTGTAGTAAAATGTCCTGTGTTTTGTAAGAGCTAAACTGATGCAGCGAATGATTTGTAGTGTCAAATTTAGGTTACAATATTACAAAAAAATTCCTTCTCGTATGTATAAATTTATGATTTTTGCTATCTATGAGGAAAACTATAGAGAGATTTTAAAAAATTACATGCTTTATTTGAGTTATTAAGAGATAGAAACTGAAGATGGGGAAGGGAAGCATTTATCGAAAAGAAATTTGTCGAATATTTTGCATATTGAGTAGTAACTTCTGTTTCCAAATTTACTAGTTTTTCTTTTTCACTTTCTTTTGTTTATAACAAAAAGATTTTATTTGCAAGTGTTTGTGACTGTACTCTTCTCATTTGGTGTTGTTAGGAATTGATGGATAACAGTAACTGGAGGCCTACTCCTCCCAGTGGAGAGCCCACAATGGACACAGGTGATTGGAGAACCCAGTTGCAGGCTGATTCACGACAAAGGATTGTCAACAAGATGTAAGTGAGTTTTATGGTATTATTATTTGTTAAATATACTTGTTGCACTTAATTTATTGTAGATTCTGTGGCATGTCTTCATAGTCTTAGTTATTGTTAATAACCAAACAATACCATCAATAAAACCTTATTTCCTATTCCAAGCAGTTTCTTTGTTTCGTAAATATATGGCTTGAGAATCAAAGCTTGCTCTAACCCAGAGTTTGGGCACTTTGTACGGGCCACATATCTGTAAGCTGATGTGGCTAAGCTATTGGGTCCAACTTTATGTGGCATTCTTGGCGCCATCATTTAATGAATTTTAGTGATTGAATAAAGATGCATTTTGTTTTTAGATTTTGGGTTCCTTGTAAGCTTGGCACTTCTTACCTCATTCAATGTGACCCAAGTGATGGATGCACATCATTTGAATTTGTTTGGGATACATAGTAAAACTATCATAGACCTTGGGCCTCAACCCAAGAGACTGTCCTTACAGGTGAGCTAACCATCCCTCTATATATGTCCAAGATGTTCCTAGTACACATCAGTTGTGTGTCTCAGCACACTTGCGCCACATGACAGTTCTCTAGGCCAATCCCTGATGTCCTTGTCGAGGGATCCACACCCATATGGTCCTCCGTCGTAGTACCCGTAAGTCCATGTGATATTACTCCCTAGGTGACTTTGATACCGCTTGCCAGAGGACTTGGTTTAAACTCAGAAGACTAGTTTGTTAGTTGAAGTGACCATCCCTCTTATATGTGCCTAAGATATCCTTAGTACACATCCAGTATGGAAATTGGCACGCACCTGTGTCACATGACATAATCACATAATTTAGGTAGTTTGCATTAGGTCTTTCTTTTCTCAGGTAGTTTGCACTCAGGTGTTTGCAGTATGTGGACTGTCTTAGAAGTATAGACTTTTATTGATGCGCGTTTTGAGATTTTAGGTTGTTAGTTGAGAACTTTTATTAAATTCCAATGTGGTGGCTTCGGGGTATTGAAATGTAGACAGTCCTGAACAAGTTAAAGGGAAAATTTGTTGGTGTTCAGTTTATATCTTGGTTAAATTTCATTTGATGTTATGTAAATAATTTACTAACCTGATAACTTGCATTCTTAGCATTGACTTATTTACCAATTGAAGATTCTTACAAGCTATTTTTAAAATTTTGATATTTGTGTGTCACTAACTTGTGAAATGCCTTGCATATGTAGAACGGATACAATGAAGAGGCACCTTCCATTTTCTGGCCAAGAAGGTTTAAATGAACTCAGGAAAATTGCTGTAAGGTTTGAGGAAAAGATTTTTACGGCTGCAAGCAGCCAGGTAATCAAGCGATGCTGCATTCCTTAACGTGCTTTGGATGCATGGTGTTTGTATCAATATTTGTGCATTTCATGACTTTGTGCACGTAGCTTGTTGTTACCAATATTTAGTCTGTTTGCGTTGTGTGTGTTTCTGTGTGTCTCCTTTTTTCCTATTCATATGCATAGACATGCATAGACCAAGGCTCCTTACCTTGTCAATTACATTGGAAATCCATGAGAAAGATTTCCAGCGAGGAAAGAGAGAAGGGAGAGAGGAAAAAAGGAAAATGCTTAATGCTAACTCAAATATTAAGCATGGGCCATATAACATTTTTGATAATCTTGTCTTGTATTCGAATAATAAAGTACAACTTATTTATTCTAATGGTGTTATGGATTCTATATTCAGTCTGATTATCTAAGGAGAATATCCTTGAAGATGCTTACAATGGAGACCAAGTGTCAGAATACTATACCAAACACTGGGACTAACAGCAAACCTCCTGATCCAGGTAATAGCAGGAAATGGCATTTTGCTTCGATGTATTGTAGGAGCAGGATAGTTTCCATTTACATGTCCTTTCTGTTCTTTTACATGTAGAATTGTTTAACTTACAACATGTTCAGTGGCTAGTCTAATGAAAATTCCCTGAACTTTATCCCTTTTATTCCCTTATTCAAGTGTAGCAGTAGTAATACTTTAACCAGGCGGGTTAAGTTTTGTTTTGGTGGGGTGGAGGTGTTTTAATTTGATAGATATGATGAGCACCCAAAGAGAGCCACATTTGCTGTTTCCATAATTGAAGTCTTTCAGCATTGTATGCACCCCTGCTTGTGCTAGGAATAATTGTATCATTTTTTTCTTCCTCAGGGTATGGTTCAATTGCACTCACATGTTTTAAGTCTAGTTCTCTTTTTAAATGAATTAGTTACTGTTTTGGTATTTTTGTTGTTTGTCTTGTTCTAAATGTTCTTCAATTCAGTTCTTGTGGGTTTGTTCCCAACTTCTCTTTCTGAATATAAGAATCTTGGGTAGGTTCTCAGGCCATGCAGAACCAAGTTCACAGTCAAGGGCAATCAATTCCTATCCCACTACAAAGTAATCAGTCACAAACACGTCAACAACTGTTGCCCCAGAATGTTCCAAATAACATGACATCTGCTGGAGTTCAAAGTTCTGCTGGTTTACAATATGGAATGCCTCCTGTCTCTGGTCTAACCCAGAATCCTATACCTAATGTTGTTGGCCAGAATTCCAACATGCAGAACATGTCTGGAACTATGCAGAACTCACTGGGGCAAGGGATGCCTTCCAATATTTTTGCCAATCAGCAGAGGCAAATGCAAGGAAGGCAACAGGTGCATCCGCAACAGCAACAGCAGCAGCAGCAGCAGCTATACCATCAGCAGCTACAACATCAACTTATGACGCAACAGGGAAATCTCCAACTGTCACTTATGCAGTCTCACATGCAGCAACAGCAGCAGCAAAACCTGTTACCGCCTACTCAGTTGCAATCTGGTATGCAAACATCATCCACCATGCAGCCATCTGCAATGCAATCAACTCCTCTTCCTGGTCTTCAACAGAATCAGCAATCTTCTCTACAACAGTCAACCCAGTCCATGCTTCAGCAGCATCAACAGTCAGTCCTTAGACAGCAGCAACAGCCACAACAGGCAGCCAGTGCTGGTATTCATCAACAACAAACACCAATGACACAGCAGTCAATGATGCCTCAGCAGCACCAGCAGCCTCCACAGCCACAGCCCCAGCAGCCACACGTAATGGGACAACAGACAAATGATGCAAATATACAGCAGACTCAGTTAATTGGTCAACAAAACAGCATTGGGGACATGCAGCAGCAGAGATTGCTTGGCCACCCTAATAATCTTTCAAACCTGCAGCAACAGCAACAGCAGCAGCAGTTAATGGCTCAACAAAACAATCTCTCGAATATACATCAGCAGCAGTTGATTGGAACCAAGTCGGGCAACTCAAGCATGCAAACTAATCAGCAATCTTTACACATGCTATCCCAGGCTAAGGTTCCACTCCAACAAACGCAGCAGAGTGCACCTAGTTTGTTACCAACTCAAGGACAGACATCCCAGCAGCCGCCACTGCAGCAGCACCGGCAATTGATGTTGCAAATGCAATCTCAGTCTACTCAGTTGCAGCAACAATTGGGTTTGCAACAGCAGCCCAATCAATTCCAAAGAGATATGCAGCAGAGGCTTCAAGCATCAAGTCCCTTGCTTCAATCGCAAAATCTGATAGATCAGCAAAAGCAGTTGTATCAATTACAAAGAGCTGTTCCAGAGACATCATCAAGTATGTTTTTGAATCTATGCAGTTACCTACCCTTGTTCTTTGCTTTGTTGCTTTCTGATCTTGTGTCATTTAGCTGATATGTGCATTTTTTTTCCTCTGATACTAGCACACTTCATCCTTGAAACCTTTAAAATTTTTTTTAGCTTATGCACCCACTATACATTTTCTTAGTTGACGCTATTGTTTTGTGTTGCATTTCCACTACTTCCAAAAGTAGTTTCCTTTCCAACTTGGGGAGATTGAAGAGAACATTTTCTTGAATTTATGCTATGCTATCCCCGTCAAAAACAAATCTCAGACCTCACATCTTGGTTAGATGTATAATTAGTCTTTAGCTAACAAACCAGTGCCTCCAAAATTGCCGCACCCTTTGCTTGCATCAGTTGATCATAGGAACTGCCTGGCTTTTTGGCTCCCAAACACGATGCCAAATGCCCCAGGGTTTCGTATGCCCCCTATATTCCTCGAGTCTAATTTGTGCCATAGATTGTTTTAATGCTTTAGTTTGAATTACCGTTATTGTTATCATATTTCTCTTTCAATGAATAACAGGCTCATAGCTTCAAAGAGTTAACTTTTTCTAGGTCTTCCTTCTCATGTTTACTTTATTTATCAATCATTTGCTCCTATTCCACCTGAAGGTCTTAGTTGTAGATGGAAAATGTTTAATTAGGTCTTAACTTGAGAAATTCTATGAGTAGCCTTGAAAAATTAAAAATACATTTGAACTCTAGTTATTCTTTATTCATCACAGTGGAAAGTCAAAATTACAAATTTCTTACTTTTATAGAGTAGACTTACATCTTGGAATAAGCCAAAAGGAAGAGACATTCAAATTTGGTGTTGCAGGGAGTGTACTTTTTAACGAGTAACCTCAAACTTGGATATGCATGGTTAGCTGCAGAAATTAGGGATAAAATCTTTTCATATGTACATGTTGAAAATGTTTACACATGGTTTCTTCAAATTCATTTCAGTTGTACCCATGGTGGGTCCGATGGAATTTTATGGCATAGGTCATTGGTTGCATTCCAGTCCCTGTTTGATCTTCCCATCTAGCTATATTTGATCTTCCCATCTATGCTATGTTTATTTGATTTTACTTTAATTTGCTATGAAAGTTGGTTGTTTTCTGCTTGAGATATATACTTCCTCCATAAATTATCTATTTTAATGTTCTGTTACATATATGCGACAGAATCATGTGTCTTTATGTGTATGGAGCAATTTTATTTCATTTGAATTATGTTGTCCTTACTTACCCTTTTTCCTCAGAAATTTCCATTTTTCTTATATGTTCATTGTTTTATATATCTTTTTCAGCATCTTTAGATTTCACTGCTCAAACAGGACATGCAAATGGTGGTGATTGGCAAGAAGAGGTCTATCAGAAGGTAAAATCTATCTTCACATATTCTCCTGTAGATAATATTACACTAACGATTTGGTTTCAAGAAGGTTTTGAGGTGTAGGAAAGTGGTTTTGAGATGATTATTAGAGTATGTTGGGATGCTTCTCTCTGCTGAAGTATAAAAGAAAAGAATTAGGAACTTAAGAAACTAATTTGATGAGAGAAATCCTGACAATTTTTGAATGTCTTATTAGTTTGTTAATAAGAATTTGAATTCTTTTATCTTGTTCTTAGAAGAAAGAAAATAAAGCTTATATAAAGCCTTCAGCGGTCAATTAAAGATCCGTTATATTGGTGAGCAAGCAAACTGTCAAATAGACCAATGATATCTTGCATGATTTAACTACATTAATAATCATTTATTGATGCATTTGTTCCTTCACTTGTTAACTAAAATCAGTCTCTGCTTGTCAGCAAATGAAAAGATCTTTTTACTTTTCTCATTAATTATTAGACTTGGACAAATTGAGTGGTTTAATTATTGGTTGACCGTTCTGTTTTCTGATTTAATGTTGCAGATCAAAACCATGAAAGAGACATACTTGCCTGAATTAAATGAGATGTACCAGAAAATCGCTGCCAAATTGCAGCAGGTAGGTTATCTTTTTACATAATCTTCTATATTCATTCCCTAACCTCCACAGAGCGGTGGGACCAACCTGCACTGTACTCTGCTGCCTTGTATGTCTAAATAGAATTTAGAGAATAGCAATGTTGTCAAAGGCCCTAGGACACTTACCTCGCATGATTATATATACGGTACAAAGAAAATTCTGTATTGTGTCTTATAAGCTTAAAATATATGATTTTGTTAATAAACATTAAAGAGTTTACTCCGTTACATTGCCTAATTTGTTCCAAAGATCAAGAATTATCATAACCAATGTTATCAAACAAAGTTCCAAGTTTCCTTCACTTCCATAACAAAAAGCTGTGCATCAATTATAATATCAATTTTTTTCCTGGAAATAGAGCTAAAACTGGCCTGTTTTGACTATTTATAGAGTGGTTGACAAAACAAATTAAAGCCTAAAGAAACCAAAGGACACTTAGGCGCACTTTTTCTGTGCCTTTCGCCTTGTAAAGGGTGCACCTAGGCGCAAAAGCCATGGGCCAGATTAAAGGCTCCTGCCTTAAGGGGTGCAGGGTGCTTTGCTTGATTTGTGCTGTGCCTTAGTGCCTTAGCGCCTAGGCATGCACCATGACAACATTGGAGAATAGGGATTCACTACTACACGTTAGAAAGCTTTTGGTTACATGCTGGTTTTGGGTTGCTATTTGAATCTCCTTCCTGTAGGCACTGTTTAGTGGTTGCATTTATACTTATATGGTGTAATTGTGGTTTGTAAGTTTACTTGTGTCTGTTAATACAATTTTATGTGTACTATTTTCCAGCATGATTCTCTTCCACAGCAGCCTAAGTCAGACCAGCTTGAGCAGTTGAAATTATTCAAGACCATGTTGGAGCGCATTATAACTTTCTTAACTGTTTCCAAAGCAAATATCTTACCCACTTTCAAGGATAAGCTGACTTCGTATGAGAAGCAGATAATAAATTTTATAAATACCAATAGGCCAAGGAAGCCTGCCTCAACGCTGCAGCAAGGACAGCTTCCTCCACCTCATATGCATTCCATGCAGCAGCCACAACCTCAAATTAATCAGACACAGTCTCATGATAATCAAATGAACCCTCAGTTGGAGTCAATAAATATACAAGGTTCTGTGCCAACAATGCAGACGAACAATACGACAAGTTTGCAGCACAATTCTTTGTCTTCTTTACCTGGGGTTTCAACAGCACAGCAGACTATGTTAAATTCGCTGCAGCCAGGTTCCAATTTGGATTCAGGACAAGGAAATGCCTTAGGCTCAATGCAGCAGGTTGCTCCAGGACCTTTACAACAAAATCCTGTGAGTACCTACCAACAAGCAAATATCAGCAGTTTGTCATCACAAAGTGGTATAAGTGTTCTGCAGCAAAACATGAATCCTCTTCAGTCAAATTCCAGCATGCTTCAGCACCAGCATCTAAAACAGCAGGAACTACAAATGCTGCAGTCACAACAGCTCAAACAGCAGTATCAACAGCGCCAGATGCAGCAGCAACAGTATATCCAGAAGCTGCAGCTACTGCAACAACAGCAAGCAAAGCAACAGCTGCCCACACAGTTGCAGACACACCAGATGCCACAGCTGCATCAGATGAATGATGTAAATGATATGAAAATGAGAAAGGGGATGGGTTTTAAGCCGGGGGTCTTTCAACAACATCTCCCAGCAGGCCAGCGCCTATCTTATACCCATCAACAGTTGAAACCAGGTTCTCAATTTCCTTTTTCTTCACCTCATCTCCTTCAGGCTGCATCTCCCCAGATGCCTCAGCATTCTTCCCCACAGGTTGATCAGCAAAGCCTGCTAACATCCATCTCAAAAACTGGAACCCCTTTGCAATCTGCAAACTCACCTTTTGTTGTTCCTTCACCATCAACTCCGTTGGCCCCATCCCCTATGCTTGGGGAATCTGAGAAAGCTGTTCCAGCCACTTCCTCTCTCTCAAATGCTGCAAATGTTGGACATCAGCAAGAAACTGGTGTTCAACCGGGCTCCCAAGCCCTCGTGTTAAAGTTAAAGCATGCATTGACTTTAACATTTTGTTTTACTATGTATTTTGCTTTATTGTACTGGTTATTAAGAGTGTTGTACCAGTGTTTATGAGGTGTCTTTATGCATGTTTCAGTTAAAAACACTTGTCCATCATGTTAACAGGCGTTATCCTTGTATAACTTCTATAAATGCTTTTGGTTTATAATGAATAACTCCATCTTTCACATAAACATTGTTTTTCTCTCCTTTCTCTGTTTGTTTTTACAAGCAGTACACATTCGCCTTGCTACCTTCATCTTTTCTTCAGTTTTATTATTATTATTATTGCATTAGTAGAGTTAAGGTGCTTGAATTGTAGCTTAAAACAAAAAGGTGATCGAGTGTTATATTTTTTAACCTATGTGCAGAAAGTCCATTTAGATTTTTAAACGACAAAATTTTCTCAAAAAGGTGTTAATGTTTAATGACAAATTTTTAATGAAATATTTTTTTTATATCTTCATTTTTGTCTTTCAATAATTAATAAAATTATAAGAAGACTTATACGTTTTCACATTTCTTTTTTATTCTTTTCCATTTACTTTTTATTTTTAAATAACAGAAAATAATTTTTATTTTATTTATTTATTTCATTTTATAAATTTATTATTTAATTTAATAAAATTGATTTATTATTTATTATTTATTATTTAATAATATTGTCTTTTCTTTCTTGTGGGATCAATTCCACAAAGTAATAAAATACTAAAGTATCATTATTTTCCTTTTTCTTCATCTCTTTATTTATTATACTTTTTGCCAACAAAGCATCATTAGTTATGTTTATTCAATTAATTCATAGATATCATATCACTATAATTATTTTATTAAAATACTACAATCATTAATATAATACAAAATAATTAAAATCAAATTAAATAAAAAAAATTATAAAGTAGAAAATAAGTTTTTCACACATGAAAATCTCTCTTTTCTTTTAATTTCCAATATATGATTTATTCACTTAATAAACTAACCAGTATAACAATAGGATTAGAAATTAATAAATAAAAAAGGTAAATATTATTTATATATAATTTTTTATTGTTGAAAAATATTTTGAATGTCCTGCATAATTGATGAATGTTAATATTCTTATAGTGTTATGATAAAAAATTATTAAAGATGGGTCATGATAAAACTGTTTTCTATAAATGATCTAACAATAAAAAAATATTTTCAACAGTTAATACAAATAAAATAAAGTATTAAATTTTCAATAAAATATTTTAAGAAATCAAGCCTATATATCTAAATTACTACACAAATAGCATTTTTAATTTTTTTTTTAAAAATAACATCATACTTAAAAAATTTCTAAACTATTCATAAATAATTTAAATAATTTTTTATTCTTTTATTACGTTCAATCAAGTTCATATATATTTATTTTTGCCTAAACAGGTCCTCACAATTAAAGGTTAACATGCTATTAATTAAAATGGCACTTATCATTTTACACTCACGTAGTGTTGATGTGATTGATGAAAAATATAAACCATGTCATCATATTACATTAACATGTCATATCACCATCTATTACGACATGTTATTTATTTGACTCAAAATAAAAATATAAAATTTTTTTGAATAGATAAAAAATAAAAATATATTTAAATTTTTTTGAATAGTTCAGAATTTTTTAAAACATTACAAAAATCATCCAAAATTAGGTAACTTTTGTAGTATAAATAAATTAAATAAAGAAATTGCAATTCAAAGTTGTAAGTTTTGGGTGGGAAAGATAATATACAAAATTTGAGAGGGTATTCCTGCAAAAAAAAAAACAAAAGGCTATAATTGTTATAAAAAGGTAACGCTGTGTGGAAGTTTCCGTCTCTCCGCGTCCTCTAGTTTTCTGCACTCAACTTAGGCTGCAAACAGACGCCAGGTTCTTCTTCTTCTGCCAATTTTCTGTTTTTTATATATTTTAAATTCTTTTTTATTCTTCCTCTTTTCTACAATTGAGACCATGAGATTATGATCTTATAAAACAATTTAAAGTTTTCTTTAATTTTTCAGTCTCAGATTTGGGGATTTGAAAGCTGCATTCGTAGCCTTCTTTCTCTTTTTTTTTTTGTGTGTAAAGAAAAATTTACTGGGGAAATGTTTTCACAGGAAAAGTGAAAATAATTGCTGACAATTTCTTTCTTTTCTTTGTTGTGGGTTAGGAATTAGGATATATATAATGGATACAAATAATTCAGAGGCAACTACAAGTGGAGAGGCTACCACCGTCACCGGTGATCCGAGGGAGTTGTGGCAGTTGCAGCTGCAACCTGAGTCACGACAAAGAATTGTCAACAAGATGTATGAAATTTTCTTTTCTCTAATATATAGATAAATTTATTGTTCATTTATACTATTTGTACCAATTTTGGGGAATTTAATTTCCCATATAGGATTTTTTTTTTCTGGTTGACATAATTATAGGAATTTAAATTCCCTTTTACATTGTAATGTTTTGGGCAGGAAAAAAAAAAGGTAATGTGGCAAATTAAGTTACAAATTTATTAAGATAATAATTTGGCATGGTAATTAGAAATTCTTGTGCCTTCATCTCAATAATTGAATGATAGATTTTGTTTGTGATTCCAAGTGCTTGAATGCAGCACTCAGAATTAAGTCATGTTTGTTTCTTTTTTATTAGTTGGAGTCACAAATTTTCGGCATATATATTTGCCTACTGAGTAGTTGATCTGTGGAGGCCCATGATATTCAATCTTTCCATATTGATAAAATTTTGAACTAAATGTCCATATCTATCATTTCTGTATATTGAAGTCTAGAAAATCCATTGCCACTTTGAAGGGAAATTTATTAGTGTTTATTTATATTTTTATTTGAATTTTTTCACAGTTTACGTAGAAATTTTGGTGATCTTACCTTTTTGTGTTACCATTGAATTTTATTATTAAGGGTTTTCATGTGTTGTTATGAAGCTATAGTTTGGTCAAAACTTTTGATTTTTTTGCAAAAGATTAAAAGATGAATAGAAGATCAGAGACAAATAGAAAAAAGCAGAAGTATTAATAAATGGAGTCTAAATATTCCATGTCTAAGTGATTAATAACTTTAAAATACTTATTAATGTAATGCCTTCCATGTGTAGAATGGATACACTCAAAAGGCACCTGCCATGTCATGGCCAAGAGGGATTAAACGAAATCAGGATGATTGCTGCAAGGTTCGAGGAAAAGGTTTATGCTGTTGCAACAAGTCAGGTAATCACAAAATGCCGGCATTCTATAGTTTGGGTGTTTTTGTATATGTACTAGTTTATGCCGTTTGAGTCAATATGTGTGGATATATTCACTCGTGGGTGCATGTTGCTGTTTGCCAACATTTGTTTCTGTCTTTCTTTATTTTTCCTGGTTCATTCTTTTGTTATCTTCTTATCACATAGTTTATGTTCTGGCACATACACAGTATGTTGCCCAGACTTTTCATTTTTCATGAAGTAGTCATTGTGGATGAGGTTTGACCTTCCAAATATAAGAAATTTATCTGCAGCCAACATATACTCATATTCGATACTCACCCTCCAAGTAACATAACATACATACATACTCATACCACTTAAGTTATGCATTGCACAGTGAATTTATGAGAATGAACAACAGAAAATATTTGGTTAGCCTCTCTCTCATTAATCTGTTGCTTTAAGTAAAAATTTGAAGATCTACAATGTTGTAATAATCTGAATTTTCAGTCAGATTATCTAAGGAGAATATCACTCAAGATGCTTACACTGGAGAGCCAGTCCCGGACTGTTTGTGTTGCTGCGAAGAGAAAAAGAGTTATGGCTCCTTGACTGCAGTAAAGACAATTTCCCATGCCTTGCATTGTGACACCTTTGTCTGCCCCTGCAGCCAGTCAAAAGTGACTCAAGGGCTGTTTCATGGCAAAATCAGATGAACTATAAGTTCCATTAGGAATGAGAAATGTACAATGTCAATAGCTTGCCAACAAACTTCATCAAATGCTGTTGTCCATGAAAACGATAAACTTGATGTGCTGGAACAATATCCTAAGTTTGCCAAATCATATCTAATTTTCACAACCACGAAGATAACTTCGATGTGAACGTTGATTTTGTTGATTTGATCAAATCCAGACGAAGGTGATAAATAATGAACCTTTTTTTCTTTTAATTTTAGAAGAGATAAAATATGAATTAAACGTTTGGAAAAGATTGTGTTTCTTATTATGAAGTGTACTGAGCAATGACAAACAAAATTTGATAGTAAGTAAAGAAAACCAAGACATTGGCCAAGAAAAAGTACAGGAAAGGGGGTGCAGAAAAAGGAAAAAGAATGGACTTCACGGCTCAACTTATGCTTTTTGGTTCGTCTAGCTAGCTAGGGTACTAATTTCAGCCAAAACTTGAAACATGATAGCCTAAGGCCTTGAGCAAAGTCTTTGTTTCTTTTGACGATCTAGTCAATAACAGTAGGACAACTGGTTCTTCTTCTTCGTATCTTTTTCATCTTCCTTGATCAAACACAGGAAAGCAAAGTTTCATTTTTGTTGTAATGTTGTAGACTGTTTTTTTGGTTATAACCCAGGTTCTAGGTTTCTTTCTTTGCCATACAAAAGTTTTGGGTTGTTTTTAGTTTCTACTCTTGGATTACACAGGCATGTCTTCTTCAATTTGAAATTATGTTCTTTTGCTTGCCCCTTAATGATATTTAGCTTTCTCTAAACAAGTTTTCCAGTTTTAAAGATTGCAGAAAGATGGCATAGTGTCAAGAGAAAGTGGACCAATAAGTAATTTGTCACAGTTTCCTTTGCATTTTGATGATTTTTATTTTAAGAATGAGTTCGTATGTAAAAGTACAAAAAGGACCATACGTACATGGTTTAGCTTATACGTTGTACAGATGAATGAGAAGGAGTTTTTGTGAACTTAATTTATTAGTAATACTTTTTCCTACTTTAGAACACTATATGATTTATTTAAGAAGAGCATTAATATGCATTTCATAGTAACAACCAAAGCAGGCATTGTCTCTATTGGTTGCATCTTTCATAATTCATGACATGTGATAAATTCATTATTCTCGTAAGTGATGGGAGCCATTGAAGTGATAATAAAAAAATTTCAGATTAGTTAAATTAGGGATGTTGTGACACCTTAAATATAACAAAAGCTTCTCCACTTATTTTCAATTGATTTTGGGTTCGATACTCGTTTTAAAATTTTAACATTTGCTACTATTCGAATTTGGGTTTGTTCGAAGGGGACTGAAAAATAATGAGATGACTTCAAGACGTGTATCAATATCACTATCCTTAAGATTATATTCACCTTCACATATAAATTTTGTGAATACAATGAAATCCAATGATTGATTGCGTTTTACATTGACGAACTCAATTTATTAAGCACTTATTGATGTATTACAAAATTATTAAACTTTTAGAGCTTTTTTCTTTTCTTTTTGCAACAAACAATATAGAAACAATTTAAGAAAAATTTTGAAGATGGTGGAGAGAATAATTACAAATCATTCAATTGATTCATTTTCAGAAAACTAGAGAATTCTATTTATAAACAAAGATGTTTCTTTGTACAAACACAACTTTTTAAACATATAATTATTTGAACAAACTTAATTGTTTGGACAAAGGTACTTTTTTGAACTGACATAATTGTTCAAAGGATTTTCTTCATTATATTCTTACATTATTATTATTGAAAATGTCTAACCGTATTGATATGAACCTCTTGACTAAATTAGCTATTATTATTATAATTATTTGAGATGAATGTGGACCTAATTCGATTGACATTTTTTATGTTTGTTTTTATATTTTAAAATTAAAACAAAAAAAAATGCAAGTTTAGATATAAAAATATATAATATTTTTAAAAAGGATTATGCACAAAATACATAATTTTTTTAGATGACATAATATATGGTTCGACCTCTATACATAGACTAACAAAGTTATAATTTGTTGTACCTTTTTAATTATTTGTATATTTTAAATTATCTTCTATTCATTTTTTGTTTTTGTTTTACATCAATTTTTCAAAACAATTTATGTAAATAATAATTTTTAATAAAACATTACGAGATGAGATATAAATTACTATCTTTATATAGTCGAAATGAATAATTTATTACCAACAACAAGAATATCTAAACATTTAATTTAATAATTAATCCATGATCCTCTTACTTCAAAAATCAGGATTTGAATCCCTATTTTCCTAATTAAAAAACAAATACAAAAAAAAAAAGCATTTGGAGTCTAAGATTTTGGAATACGATAATCAGATTGTGACTCAACACAACTCCACAAGTGAGAAAGACAAGAAGTTTTTGCTTTTGCTCATTGGAAAAGAATAAGCTCCGATATTACTTGTTTGTAACAGCTACCCTATAAATATAAAGATAAAGATCTAGGATTCGATTTTTATTAGTGCTTTGTCTAAAATTACTTTTTTTTCTTTTTAGTTTTATGTATGATATATTGGTATGATCACGCCTTTCTTTTTTTTTTAATAATTCTCAAAAGAAGAAAATAATTTAAAGTAATTGTTTAGCCATAGATATAATTTAGGTTTTGTCTCCTATTAAAATCTAATTTGATTAAAGCATTTGTGACTATTTCTTTTGTTAGTCATTAAAGAATACCAGTGACTTGTAGCATAAGCTTCCAAGTAAGGAGCTTGCCGCCATGGAGACAGGTGAGTAGAGAACCGAATGGCAGAGTGAATCGCGACAAAGAATTGTGAACCAGATGTAAATATATTTTTACTCCATTGTCAAGATTTTAACTTATTCATTAGCGTTACTAATGCAATGTCTTTGCATATGTAGATTTGATGGGTTGACGAGACACGCTCCATTTTCTGGGGAAGAGGCATTAAATGAACTCTGGGAAATTGCTATAAGATATGAGGGAAAATTTTATATTGCAGCAAGCAACGAGGTAACCATAAAATTATGGCCGTCCATGATTTGTATGCTGGCACATTTTTGTTGATTGTAGCAGCATATCCCAGATGCTGTCAAGGGCAAAAAAGTGTTGGTTTCTCAATATGAAGAGGAGAAAAACTTGATCATCTTTCTATATTTTCTTTTATAATTCAATAAATAAGTGAACATCAATTAATCTATGCTTCTTAATTCTTATTGATTTCTAATTTCAATCGGATTATCTAAGGAGAGTATGTTTGAAGCTGCTGAAATTGGAGGTAATGTCTCAGAACATTGCAAACACTTTTGGCAAATGTAGCAATCTCCCTAAACCAGGTAATCACATGAAATAGAATTTTGCACTCCTTTTCTCTCTTTTTTTTTTTGGTGATAGGTAATAGTATTTTGTTTTTTGTGCTTCCTTTGTTTTATCATTCAATTCAGAAGTAGTAATATTATAACCAAGTGCATAATTTGTTTTGGTAGAGGTGAGTTAAAGAAGTGATAACTATTCCAATGGTGATCAAATGAGAAATTCCCTTGCAGCCTTTTCTTCCATGCATGTGTTATCCACTTCTCTGTGTGTGTGTGTGTGTGTTAGGAATAATCTTTCTATCCTTTCTTCTCTTCTTTCGAGGTGGAAGTTGCTTTGTTACTCTAGCATAAAAACCATGTTTGAGAACCTCACTATCTTTCAAATATCTAGGTTATTAGTTGACAAATCAGTGCTTCTATGACAAACACCAACACTACCTCTTGCATCACCACAATAACCATCAACTATCATAGACTGGTAATCTTGCTTCTAAATGCAAACCAAGGCCTAAAGTTAGCTAGTTAGCTTGAAAGTATCAAAGTGTAGGACTAAAATGCGATACAAATGTTCAAGTTTTGGGTCAATGAGGGATGCATGATATATTTATACAAGGCATTGGATTATAAGAAACAAGTTATGCCAACATGAAATGCAGAAATGGTGTTAAAAGTAATTACATTTCAATCTTGGCAGGTTCTATATTAAAGTTTATTTTGTTTAAATTGTAATCAATTGCTTGTTTTGGGACATGGGGAAGTATAAGCCAAACCTTCCTTTGATTGTACAATAGAAATCTAAGCATTGGCTTAACCTTATCTATTTCTTTACCTCTACTGATGGAAATATTCAACTTTCGAAGAAGTGCAAAGAAGATAATGTTTCTTTTTCTTACTTATTTTCTCTCAACCTTAAAGTTGCATGTTTGTTACATTTGCTCAATTTATACAATTTGTTGTAGCATCTCTGGATGTTGCAAACCAGAAAAGACATGCAATTGGAGATGATTTGCAAGAGGAGGTCTATCAAAAGGTGAACAGTAAACTATCTTGACTACTCCTGCAGATTAAATGCACTTACTGACTTGTTCCCAATACAGTTTTGAGGTATCTGAATGATTGCTAATTTGGGGTAGAAAAATGGCTAGAATGCATTAGTAAATTAGAAACATCGTATTAAAGATTATCTAAGGTGTGAGTTATTAGATTGTAGCAAGAAAATGGATTCAGTTGTCTTATGGAAAAGACATTAAAGATCGAATAAATGTTTTAGAGGCTTATGCCATTTATCATAGTCTATGTATTTTGTTGAAGCTATTAGATGCAACAATATTCTTTTGTAGATCAATGATCTTCAATAAACTCAGTAGTTAAATCATTATGTGTTTTACTTTGCAGATCAAAGCAATGAAAGAGAAGTACTTACCTGCATTAAGTGAAACGCACCAAAAAATTGCTGTTTTACTAGAGCAGGTAAGATTTTCTTTTATACGATTTCATATATTCACTGCTTCACCTTAGTAAGAGAGTTTGAAAACCCATTTGAACCATAATTCCCCTCTAGGAATCCCTGAAAAGAACAGAAAAAGAAGCTAGGATTCGACATAAGAAAGCTTTAGTCCAATGTTGGTGTGGTTGGCTTGTTGCATCCCCTTCCTGCAGAAACTATTTATTGCTACTTAATTTATGCTCATTAGCTTTGAAATGGTTTGTAATTTACTTGAAACTATTGCTAAAATTCTAATCTTGTTGTCCACTTCCGGTATTATTCTTATCTGCAAGCAGATTCCGAGCTGCTTCACAATTTGGAAATATCGAAGGTTATGTTCGATCACATTGTAGACTTTCTTACTGTTTCTAAAAGTGATATATTACCTAGTCACAAAGAGAAGTTGGACTCATATGAGAGGCAAATAATAAAGTTTTATGAAGTAATTAGGCCCAGGAAGTGGATATCAGAGTCAGATGATAATCAGATAAACCTTCAGTCGAAATCAATGATGCCACAAGGTTGTGAGCCAATAATACCACAGATTAAGCAGCAGGGGCAGCCATTACAGCAACAAATGCAGGAACAGCACGATCAGCAACAGCAATATATGCACCATCTTGCTAAGAAGCAGCCACCTGCACAGATAAAAACACATGAACTGCCACAGCCGCATCCAATGAATGACTCAAATGACGTGAACATGAGACAGGGAATAGGTGTTAATCCTGGGGTTAATCTTCAACAAATTCTCCCAACTAGCCAGCTTCCTAGTTATTCACATGAGCCATTAAAATCGGATCCTCAATTTCTTATATCTTCACCTCAGGCTCCATATGTCTCATCTCCTTCAACCCTGTTGACTCCATCTCCCGAACCTGGGAACTCTGGGAAACCCATTTATGGCAATTCCTCTTTGTCAAATAATTGCATAAATATTAGTCAGCAGGAAGCAACTATTGAGCAAACAGGGTCTGAATTCTCTACACTTGACAGTCCTGGTAACGATATGTTAGCATTCCCTTTGCTTGCAGGGCTTACAAATGCTAATGACACTCATGGTAATGCTTTGACAACTGGTTTTACCATTTGAAATTTCTTTCTTCCTTTCTAATTTAATCTTCTATATTTTTTTAGCTTTTGGAATGATGTTGGGCTATTATTATTTTACATGTTTCAGATAGATCCCATGTTACTTGAAGCATCGCATGCATCTTTTCTAACCTTGTTTGATGACAACGACAAGGCAAGCCATTGGTGAGGATTTGGCCCCCATGACAAAGCCTGGTCTGCATGCAAGAAATTTCTTTACATAACTGGAGTTGAGAAAATGGGATGCTACATGAGTGCCATATTAAAAGCAATAATGTTTGCACTTGTTATGTCAACTACTTGATAAATTTCTCCATGACCAGTTGCAAACAATTTCTAAGCTTACACTTTGTTTCTTGTTTTTTTGGGTAAAGAATGAGACACCCATTGCTTATGGCATCCATCTCTCTCCTTATTCATGACTGATATAATATGTTCTTATGATAAATTGTTGATCAGTATTTGCTTATATATTAAAGGTTTTTCAACTCTTTTGCATTAACTCCTATGTAGCAGGGGCATGCATACTATTTCTAATCAATCTAGGCTAAAAATGATAATTACGGCATATTCATAATTTATTGAAAGTATACTTACAATGTCGTAAAAATAATTCTATTTCATGAATCAAACAATATAATAATTATTTTTGTTCAATTCTGTTATCATAGAATAGTGATTTTATTGTTTCTCTATTTCATTTCGTAAACCAAACATATCATGAGATTTATTTTCAGATGACATAAAAAAGATAAGTGGATATCTTTTATACATAAAAATTTTATGAAAGAAAAATTCTTTGTTTATAAAATTTAATCCCATCCATTTCAAAATTTTAAGTAAAAACTTTCAAAATAAAATTTTAAATTTGAATATGCTTTGCGAGGCGTGGTAAAGCTAGAGACAAGTGCTCATATTTTCAAAGCAATAGCCATCTACAAAGCAGAGCAAAAGTCTGGTTAGTTGTTGGATTAGACACAAGACATAGAAAATGACCACATTTGTTGAAAACGGACCACAAAAAGTTGGCTTTGATTTGATGAGTTGTCACATTTGCCAATAAGTATGTTAGAATCAAACCAACGCGCGACTGCCCGGAGAATTTGCTCCTCTTTTCTTGTTTAAGATTCTCATCATTGTCTGGTAACTATTTATCATAATGGTAATTATTTCCCTTTTACAACATTAATTTGTTCATATATGCAACGTTTATATTTATAAGTTTAAAATTATTTTTTTACTTCAATTTTTTACGTTTTCATCATAGGTCAGAATGTCAGATCTCTTTACTTTCTTCACCCATTGGAGCTTTGGTATGATATCAAAATTAAATCTGGATTGACTCTGATATCACTTTGTCACGAAATTATTATTCTCTCTCCGAAATATTAATCTATTAAAATTTAAAACATCCACATTTATAAATCCAAAACTCTTTTTTTACTTATCCATGTGAATCCTAATATATGATTTTGTACTTTCCCACAAAGTAAGAAAGGGATCTTTCTTCCTCTTTTCTCTTTCTTTTACTTGTAAGGAAATTCATTTGACTAATAACATAGTCTTTTCCATAGTTAGATGTTATTCTTAAAAATAAAAGAAAATTCTAAATTTGAAGCAACTAAAAAAATCAAGATTGTGGGTTATGAGATTTGGGGTAAAGGGGACCTAAGTTTATATGGTGGAATAACAGAGATGAGGAAGCACTCATAAGATGCAGATTAAACAGAGTGATGGCTACACAAGATTTAGTCTGCAAAATTTTGAGAATGGCCATTTTCACTGAATCTTTGGGAGCTTCGGATCATCTAGCTCCGAGGGTGGATTTATATTATCAAAAACAAGTTCATTGGAAATGTAGATTCCATTTTGAGTCAGTTTGGTTGAATGATGAAGCATGTGTGCAAAGGGTAATTGAAGAATGGAGAAACCAAGAAGCATCCTTTAGAGAATTTCTTGGTAAACTTCATGATGTTAAATTATTATTTAATTCTATTTAGTCTAATCCATTGAAAGATATATAGGATAGAATTAAAGAAAAGCAAAAAGAATTGTAAGATGCTCATGCGGAAGAAGTTTCACTGTTGGCTAATCAACGAATTAAAGTCTTTACAGAAAAATGTGTGAAAGTTAGCAAGAGAAGAGAAGGATATGTGGCAACAACAATCAAGGGTTGCTTGGTTAAAAAATGGCGATAAAAATTCAAAATTTTTTCACCAAAGAGCAACAGAGAGAAGGAACAAAATACAATATGGGCTCTGAAAAAAATGAATGGTGAATGGGTTGACTCGCATGTTGCTATTTCTTCTAAGATATATGAATTTTTTTTCATATCTTTTCACTACTTCTAACCCATCAAGGATAGAAGAGGTATTGGCTTATATCCAACTGTGCATTACAATGGAAATGAATGAGGCTTTAGTTGCTGATATTACACTTAAAGAGGTCTGGTTGGCACTATTTCAGATGGCTTCATTAAAGGCTCCTGGCTCGGATGGATTCCCTGCCTTATTTTTTCAAAGATTCTAGGATGTCATGGGTCTCAGCATTCACCGTTTTGTAAAGGAATTTCTTGCCAGATGTTTAAGCTTTGAAGGTATCAACCACACATTAGTAGCTTTGATTCCAAAAGTTCCTCATCTGAAGTTGGAAAGTCAATTCAAACCAATAAGCTTACGCAATGTCCTATATAAGATAGCCTCTAAGGTCTTAACTAATAGATTGAAGTCAAATTATGCCTGTCATAATTTCTGAAATCAGAGTGCGTTTGTACCTGGCAAACTGATTACAAATAATGTTATTGTGGCTCATGAGGTTGTTCACTTTTTGCATAATAAGAGGCATGACAAATGGGAAATTTTGCCCTCAAGCTAGATATGAGTAAGGCATATGATTGGGTTGAATGGCCGTTTGTTCAAGGTATTTTGCACAGGATGGGTTTTAATGCTAAATTTGTAGATATATATGGTTATGCAGTGCATTTCAACAATTACTTATTCAGTGCTTGTTAATAGAGTCCAGGGAAATATGATTAGTCTATCAGTGGGTTGAGCCAAGGTGATCCTTTGTTCCCTTTTCTTTTCATAATTATTTTTAAAGCTTTATCTTCCTTGTTGTCAGCATCAAAGGAAAGTAAAAGAATTTCGAGATTGCAAGTGAATAGGGGTAGTCCCAATATTACAAATCTTTTCTTTGCGGATGATAGTATGATTTTTGGGAAGACATAAATTCAAGAGCTAATGTATTTAAAAAACTTATTTACAGTTTAGGAATATACATCAGGCTAAAAGATCAATCTTGAAATGTGTCCTATCCTTTTTAGTAAGAATACAAGTGAATCAGATGTTGTTGCAGCTTGTTAGTTATTAGAAGTACGAAGGGATCAATGGGGTGGTTATTATCTTGGTATGCCGTTCATTTGTGGAGGTTCGAAGAAGCAGATATTTAATTGTGTAAAAGAGAAAATCTTAAAAAGAATTTCCAATTGAAAAAATAAACTACTCTCAATAGCTGGTAGAGAAGTCTTAATCAAGGATATGGCACAAGCAATACCAACTTACATAATGAGCTGCTTTAAATTACCGGATGGATTATATAGGAATATTGATTCGACTATTGCTAAATTTTGGTGGGGAGGTAATGCTACAGGCTCAAAAATTCATTGGAAGGACTATCGTTTTATTTGTCCTTCAAAACATTCTAGAGGTATGGGCTTTCGAGACACTAGTAATTTTAATTTGACTATGTTGTCAAAGCAAGGTTGGAGGTTGCAAATGAAGAATCTTACGATTTCCTATGAGGTGTTAAAAGCCAAGAATATCCCTAATGTAAATTTTTTAGAGGCTCTAGTGGGATCAATCCAATCTATTTATGAAGGAGCATCAAAAAAAGTCGGAGTCTTATTAAAAGTGGCTCCTATTGGAGGGTTGGTACTGGACAGAATATTCTTGCTAGAAAGAGTAACTGGATACCATATGACACACCACACCCAGTTTTATCTTGTGCAGACATTGTGTCAAATTCGACAAAGATCAGTGAGTTTATAGTGCATGAGCAGATGGTTTGGGATGAAGAAAAGATACGAGCCTATTTTCCACCTTAGGAATGCAACCTAATCCTATCATTACCTTTGAATTTACGAAGGCCAGAAGATTGTCTAGTTTGGCAGCATAGTGCTATTGGTGAGTATACAGTTAAATTGGGATATAAAGTGTTGAGCCGAGATTCAATGGTTGTTGGAAATACAGCAAGTTCATCTGAGAGTATGACAACTGCAAAGAAGATTTGAAGCCTAAACATTCCCAGGAAAATCCTTTTATTTGTTTGGCACGCTCTTCACGGATGTCTCCTAACACGAAATGTGCTGACAAGAAGGAACATTACAATTGATGCTAGTTGTCCACTATGTGATGCAGACCAGCAAATAGATTTTCATATCCTGTGTGCTTGTTCTTTTGCCAAGGCTGCTTGGTTGGTTACCAAATGGGGTTTCTGAGACATCTCATATCATTTATCCTCCATAAAAAAGTGGGTCAGTATGCTCTTACAATATTTAGATAAAAATAGTATGGAGGAGGTTTGCTATGTTATGTGGGTTTTATGGAAGGGTCGTAACTCAACTGTGTTCAAGAATGAGAGATTGAATCTGCGCCAAGTGGTTCAGATGGGGATAGATATGTACACTCAATACAGGGCTGTAGTTGTGATAGAACGACCGCCTCAACTAAATGTTGAATTGAGTTGTGATCGGTGGAAGTGTCCATCTATTACTAAACTAAATTGTGATGCTGCTCTTTACGGTATTAATGGAATAAGTTGTGCTACGGTGGGTTTCATAGTTAGAGGGCCTGTTGGTGAGTTGCTAATTGTTGGAAGAAAGAGGTTTAGGTCTATCAGAAACACGGCTATTACTGAACTAAGATCCTTGCTTTGGGCTTTAATGGTTTGGTCTCAAAAACTTGTAATTCATGAAATGGAGATGGATTGTTTACAAGTGGCTGCCTGGATTAAGGATAGAAAATTTACTAGTGAAGTGGGGCAGGTTGTTGAAGCTTGTTGCATGCTTCTGCACCAACTTAACTCATTTGAGATTTTGCACCGTAAAAAAGAGGCCAACATGGTAGCTCACGGGATTGCTAAGTCATCAATGGTTGCCGAAATGGATTAAACCATCTAGAGACATAGTCCTTCATTACCAGTGGGAGCTCAACAAGCTTTACAAAGGACTATCTTACTTAGTTATGGAGGTAGGAATGTAAGGGCATGGCAGTTGAGTACCCTTTTTTCCTTTTCATGGTTTTTATCTCAATGGGTTCATGAGAAGTTTTTTAATGAAGCTCTTCTCCATGCAATAAAACAAGTTACAATATGGGGGCTTGAACTGTTCTTTTTGTAGTAATACATATTGTAATGACTAATTATTCTGATATGAAATGAAATACTCTTATTCAAAAAATAAATCAAGATAAAATTAAAATTATAAACTCTTTATCTAAATCAATTGAATCTCAAAGATAACATGTACAAGATATATACTAGGTCAACAAAAATCATTTCATTGCCATCGAGATTTATGTCCAATGGTCAAGATTATGTAAATAGAATTTTAGATTGAGACTTTATTGTTAATTAGAAGAATTTTTAAAAAAAAAAATAGTTTTAAACTCAATTTTGTAAATATGAGATACGAGTATCTATTACTAAATCATATGCTCAATTGACATTCGAGTATTTAGCTCATTGGTTGGTGCATTATCCCTTATTTAAAAAGCAGAATTCGAATCTCTTATCTCTCAATTATAAAAAAAAAAAGCTCAATTGATTTTAACCAAGGATCTTTATACTCGTCCAAAAGAAGAACAAGGTTCAACTTTTTATGCTTTTTTTTTGTTTATGTCATTTTTAAAATAAGAAATAGTAATATTCACTATCTAGAAGAATTACTTTGCACATAGTTATGGCCTACGTGGAGGAATCATTTTCAATTCCAACATGTATAAAGTGACAAAAGAAAGAAAGAAAAAGGCAGTCAATCATCTAATTGAAAGTCCAAAGTAATTAGAAGAAAACAAAAACGGAGAGCAAGTGCGCCAACTTCAACATGCAAGATTCGCACTAATAAGTTTCCAAACTTTGACTAAAAAGGTGATAAACCCAAGGCACTGCCCAATCGTCTGCAACTCAATTTCCACCGACTTTGGTTTGCCCTATGTGAAGGGAAACCTCCTCACCTTGTGCCTTTGATCCAAATATTTCAATAAAGATTTAAAATCATTATATTATGTATATTTTGAGTTCATTCATTTATTCTAATTTTATATTGAATTTTCTTTTGGTAACATGTTAATTTGTTGATAATTGATTGGTTTTTTATGTTTAATTAATTGTATTTGTAATATTTACTTTTTTCTTCTGAAATCGAAATTGAGATATTTGAATTTTAGAAGAAAATTAAATAATTTTGGGTATTTGTTATTTTCCACACAATCAACTTTGCTATCTTAATCACATGTTTTATATTATTAAAATATTTCATTTACATTTACAATATATATATATATATATATGTTATATCTATCATTAAACTAAATATTGAAGTACTATAATTTTATATTTTGATTATAATATACAACTACTTATAAAAAAATATAGTATTAATCAATTATAACATAAATGTGTTGTCGTTTATTATAAAATGATAAATGTATTGTTTAGTTAGTTAGCTTTTATTATTTATAAAATAGAAGCCCATATTTAAATGACTTTACTTGATTCAACTAACATGTAGCTTTTTCACCTTTTGCTTTTTCAACATCTAAATCTTTCATTTATCATTACATTAAAAGCATATATTTTGATCTAATTTATAGTAACAATTATCACATGTAGCATGTATTATGCATTAAGGAATGGTTAATTAAACACTTGAAGCATAAAATCAACCATGCAAAGGATTGGAAATACATGATCAGAAAAATAATGGAGGCAAACAAGAAAGTGCAGTCTCAAATTTAGAAAATCAAAATTCAAAAATGGAATCAAGGAATAAAAATAACAATCAAAATTGTTGAGAACAAAGTTTTTTTTTTTTGTTGAAGTGGTCTTTATTTTAAGAAACAAAATCAAAACAAAATATAAAAAAGCATAATGCCTTAAAAATTCAGGAATAATTTAAAATTTTTTTTTTAATTATTATTTTATTTTATTATCAAGTTTTTTATGTTTTTATTTTGAGTTAAGTAGGTCTAAAAACACATATTAACATAACATAATAACATAATCACATGACATATTTCATATTCATCTTAAGATTATGTGAGTAAAAATAATAATAAATGATATTTTAATTAACACAATTTGTCAATTTTAATAATAAAGATATATAAGAGTTAAAATGAAAAAATAATAAATTATTTAAATATTTTTAAATAATTTAAAAAGATTTTTAACCATTATATATATATTATATAAAAGCACAGACATACACAGGGAAAAAAATAATGGAAGCAAACAAGAGAGTACAGTCTCAAATTTAGAAAATCAAAATTCAAAAGTGTAATCAAGGAATAAAAATAACAATCAAAATTGTTGAGCACAAATTTTTTTTTTTTTGAAATGGACTTTATTTTTTTTATGAATGAGGTAGGCTTTATTTTAAGAAACAAAATAAAAAAAAATATAAAAAAGCATAATGCCTAAAAAATTCAGGAATTATTTAAAAAATTTAAACAAATTTTTATTATTTTATTATATTATCAAGTTTTTTATATTTTTATTTTGAATCAAATAAATCTAAAAGTAAGTATTAACGTAACATGATAACATAATCACATGATATATTTCATATTTATATTAACATCATGTGAGTAAAAATAATAATAAATGATGTTTTAATTGACACAGTTTGTCCATTTTAATAATAAAGATATATGAGAGCTAAAACGAAAAAATAATAAATTATTTAAATATTTTGAAATAATTTAAAGACATTTTTAAGCATTATATCTATATATATACGTATTATATAAAAGCAGACATACACACGGTTCCAACTATGAAAGAAAAGTCTTTCCAATTCACTTTGGTCTAACGCCTGACCTTCTTTGGCTTCTTCTCGTCTATTCTTTTTTCCTCTGTTCTCAGTTCGATTTCCCTTGGTTTTCTCTCGCTTTCTTTTCAACCTAGCGAAGCTCAGGTGATTTTCCTTATTTTCTTTATTCTAATTTTGTTTATTTATCCGAGAGTATTAGGTACCCAATAAAAGCAAAAAGAAAACAAAGAACGAGAACGAGAAGCCACCGATCATCCTTCAAGAAAACAAAGTAAAATTTTTAAATCTTTTTTTATGTATAATTATTTTGAAAAGCCATAAAATCGTAAAAAAGATAGTTTTTAAAATTCTTTATTTATTTATTTATTTTGTAATAGAGGGCAAGAGAACCTGCGGCGTAGCTTTAATTCAATCGAGGGATTTGGAATTTGAAAAAATCTTTGAGAAATTTTCGAAGCGGATCTCTCTTTTGGAATTGGGAGCTCTTCGTTGAGGTAAAATTTCAATTCTTTCTTTTTTTAGGTTTTACGATTCTGGTCTCGTAATTTCCTTGAAAATTTTACCTGGGACTATGTTTTTTGACTTGTAGTAATAAAAATTTGATTTTCCTTTTAAGAATATCACCACGTAATGGACTTTATAGTTTCTTAATTTTTTTTTTTTTGATCTGAAAAACAATTAGAAAGCTTGATTTTATATTTGGATACCCAATAATGAAACAACCCTTCAAAGTAAATTATTTCTATTAGGTATGGTTTATATCATTGATTCTGTTCATATTTGTAATTATCTTTTATATTGTTTTCATTTAATAATTTTATGATGAAATTCAAATTAAGGGGTTTGATTTTATTGGTGAAAAATCAAGGATTTAGGTCATCCAAATATATTTAGCTAGAACAGTTTTGGTTACAGTTAGAGGGCTCAACTTTTTCATAATCATGAGTCTAGGTAGCATTCTCAGAAGCAAACTAACAATTAATCCTCATTAGCAATTCATTGAATATGATCATTGCTTGTCAGTGATTAGCTGGTCAACTGGTGAAAGAAGTAGCTTTTTAGTAAGTTACAGTTCTCCTTTGGCTTATAACCAATGGCCTAGCACAGAGAGAAAGAAAAGACAGAGTCTTAAACAGCCTTGCAAAGAAAGGCTGGTTAGTAATATTACTGAATCAACCAAATAGACATCCAAGTGTGCTAAATTGTGGCGTACATATTGAAAGCTAATGTTCAATCATGATTTTGCGGTGTCTATACACGTGTAGTAAAATGTCCTGTGTTTTGTAAGAGCTAAACTGATGCAGCAAATGATTTGTAGTGTCAAATTTAGGTTACAATATTACAAAAAAAATCCTGCTCATATGTATAAATTTATGATTTTTGCTATCTATGAGGAAAACTATAGAGAGATTTTAAAAAATTACATGCTTTATTTGAGTTATTAAGAGATAGAAACTGAAGATGGGGAAGGGAAGCATTTATCAAAAAGAAATTTGTTGAATATTTTGCATATTGAGGAGTAACTTCTGTTTCCAAATTTACTAGTTTTTCTTTTTCACTTTCTTTTGTTTATGATAAAAAGATTTTATTTGCAAGTGTTTGTGACTGTACTCTTCTTATTTGGTGTTGTTAGGAATTGATGGATAACAATAACTGGAGGCCTACTCCTCCGAGTGGAGAGCCCACAATGGACACAGGTGATTGGAGAACCCAGTTGCAGGCTGATTCACGACAAAGGATTGTCAACAAGATGTAAGTGAGTTTTATGGTATTATTATTTGTTAAATAAACTTGTTGCACTTAATTTATTGTAGATTCTGTGGCATGTCTTCATAGTCTTAGTTATTGTTAATAACCAAACAATACCATCAATAATACCTTATTTCCTATTCCAAGCAGTTTCTTTGTTTCGTAAATATATGGCTTGAGAATCAAAGCTTGCTCTTACCCAGAGTTTGGGCACTTTGTATGGGCCACATATCTGTAAGCTGATGTGGCTAAGCTTTTGGGTCCAACTTTAGGTGGCATTCTTGGCATCATCATTTAATGAATTTTAGTGATTGAATAAAGATGCATTTTGTTTTTAGATTTTGGGTTCCTTGTAAGCTTGGCACTTCTTTCCTCATTCAATGTGACCCAAGTGGTGGATGCACATCATTTGAATTTGTTTGGGATACCTAGTAAAACTATCATAGGCCTTGGGCCTCAACCCAAGAGACTAGCCTTACAGGTGAGCTAACCATCCCTCTATATATGTCCAAGATGTTCCTAGTGCACATCTGTTGTGTGTCTCAGCAAACTTGCACCACATGACGGTTCTCCAGGCCAATCCCTGATGTCCTTGGCAAGGGATCCACACCCATATGGTCCTTCGTTGTAGTACCCTTAAGTCCATGTGATATTACTCCCTTGGTTTTAAGCGTTTGCGTGTCGGGGAAGTGGATACGGAAAATGAAATGTCAATAATTGTTACCCTTTATTTTGATTTTTTTGGGGGTGAGGGCAGGGGTGGTACTGTATATGAATTAGTGGGTCTCTTTGTTATTACTATCTGAATCATGCCCTATCATCAAATAACTTATTGCTGTAACTTCGACTAGTGGCCCTGCCTTCCACAACGCTCTCTGAACAATGGAAATATTGGTATGTGGTCTATTTGAATGTAGCTGATATATGAAGGCCATGATGGTCACTTTGTTTATATTGGGAGAATTTATTAAATTCCAATGTGGTGGCTTCGGGGTATTGAAATGTAGACAGTCTTGAACAAGTTTAAGGGAAAATTTGTTGGTGTTCAGTTTATGTATTGGTTAAATTTCGTTTGATGATATGTAAATATTTTACTAACCTGATAACTCGCATTCTTAGCATTGACTTATTTACCAATTGAAGATTCTTACATGCTATTTTTAAGAATTTGATATTTGTGTGTCACTAACTTGTGAAATGCCTTGCATATGTAGAATGGATACATTGAAGAGGCACCTTCCATTTTCTGGCCAAGAAGGTTTAAATGAACTCAGGAAAATTGCTGTAAGGTTTGAGGAAAAGATTTTTACGGCTGCAAGCAGCCAGGTAATCACGCGATGCTGCATTCCTTAACGTGCTTTGTATGCATGGTGTTTGTATCAATATTTGTGCATTTCATGACTTTGTGCACGTGATTTGTTGTTACCAATATTTAGTCTGTTAGCGTTGTGTGTGTTTCCTTTTTTTCCTATTCATATGCATAGACCAAGGCTCCTTACCTTGTCAATTACATTGGAAATCCATGAGAAAGATTTCCAGGGAGGAAAGAGAGAAGGGAGAGAGGAAAAAAGGAAAATGCTTAATGCTAACTTAATATTAAGCATGGGCCATATAACATTTTTGATAATCTTGTCTTGTATTCGAATAATAAAGTACAACTTATATTATTCTAATGGTGTTATGGATTGTCTATTCAGTCTGATTATCTAAGGAGAATATCCTTGAAGATGCTTACAATGGAGACCAAGTCTCAGAATTCTATACCAAACACTGGGAATAACGGCAAACCTCCTGATCCAGGTAATAGTAGAAAATGGTATTTTGCTTCGATGTATCGTAGGAGCAGGATAGTTTCCATTTACTTGTCCTTTCTGTTCTTTTACATGCAGAGTTGTTTAACTTACAACATGTTCAGTGGCTAGTTTAATGAAAATTCCCTGAACTTTATCCCTTTTATCCCCTTATTCAAGTATAGCAGTAATAATACTTTTAACCAGGTGGGTTAAGTTTTGTTTTGGTGGGGTGGAGGTGTTTTAATTTGATAGATTTGATGAGCACACCCAAAGAGAGCCACATTTGCTGTTTCCATAATTGAAGTCTTTCGGCATTGTATACACGTCTGCATGTGCTAGGAATAATTGTATCATTTTTTTCTTCCTCAGGGTATGGTTCAATTTCCCTCACATGTTTTAAGTCTAGTTCTCTTTTTAAATGAATTAGTTACTGTTTTGGTATTTTTGTTGTTTATCTTGTTCTAAATGTTCTTCAATTCTGTTCTTGTGGGTTTGTTCCCAACTTCTCTTTCTGAATATAAGAATCTTGGGTAGGTTCTCAGGCCATGCAGAACCAAGTTCATGGTCAAGGGCAATCAATTCCTATCCCACTACAAAGTAATCAGTCACAAGCACGTCAACAACTGTTGCCCCAGAATGTTCCAAATAACATGGCATCTGCTGGAGTTCAAAGTTCTGCTGGTTTACAATCTGGAATGCCTCCTGTCTCTGGTCTAACTCAGAATCCTATACCTAATGTTGTTGGTCAGAATTCCAACATGCAGAACATGTCTGGAATTACACAGAACTCACTGGGGCAAGGAATGCCTTCCAATATTTTTGCCAATCAGCAGAGGCAAATGCAAGGAAGGCAACAGGTGCATCCGCAACAGCAGCAGCAGCTATACCATCACCAGTTACAGCATCAACTTATGCGGCAAAAGATTCAACCGGGAAATCTCCAACCGTCGCTCATGCAGTCTCATATGCAGCAACAGCAGCAGCAAAACCTGTTACCGCCTACTCAGTTGCAATCCTCTCAGCAATCTGGTATGCAAACATCATCTGTTATGCAGCCAACTGTTATGCAATCAACTCCTCTTCCTGGTCTTCAACAGAATCAGCAATCTTCTTTGCAACAGTCAACCCAGTCCATGCTTCAGCAGCATCAACAGTCAGTCCTTAGACAGCAGCAACAGCCACAACAGCCTGCCAGTGCTGGTATTCATCAACAACAAACACCAATGACACAGCAGTCAATGATGCCTCAGCAGCACCAGCAGCCTCCACAGCCACAGCAGCAGCAGCAGCCACATGTAATGGGACAACAGACAAATGCTGCAAATATAACGCAGAATCAGTTAATTGGACAACAAAACGGTATTGGGGACATGCAGCAGCAGAGATTGCTAGGCCAGCCTAATAATCTTTCAAACCTGCAGCAACAGCAACAGCAGCAGCAGTTAATGGCTCAACAAACCAATCTCTCAAATATACATCAGCAACAGTTGGGTCCTCAGAGTAATATTTCAGGATTACAGCAACAGCAGCAGCAGCAGCAGTTGATTGGAACCCAGCCGGGTAACTCAAGCATGCAAACTAATCAGCAATCTTTACACATGCTATCCCAGCCTAAGGTTCCACTCCAACAAACGCAGCAGAGTGCACCTAGTTTGTTACCAACTCAAGGACAGACATCCCAGCAGCCACCGCCGCAGCAGCAGCAGCAGCAATTGATGTCGCAAATGCAATCTCAGGCTACTCAGTCGCAGCAACAGTTGAGTTTGCAACAGCAGCCCAATCAATTACCAAGAGATATGCAGCAGAGGCTTCAAGCATCAGGTCAAGCATCAAGTCCCTTGCTTCAATCCCAAAATCACATAGATCAGCAAAAGCAGTTGTATCAATCACAGAGAGCTGTTCCAGAGACATCATCAAGTATGTTTTTGAATCTATGCAGTTACCTACCCTTGTTCTTTACTTTGTTGCTTTCTGATCTTGTGTCATTAGCTAATATGTGCAATTTTTTCCTCTAGTACTAGCATACTTCATCCTTGAAACCTTTTAAATTTTTTATTAGCTTATATGCCCACTATACATTTTCTTAGTTGATGCTATTGTTTTGTGTTGCATTTCCACTACTTCCAAAAGTAGTTTCCTTTCCAACTTGGGGAGATTAAAGAGAACATTTTCTTGAATTTATGCTATGCTATCCCCGTCAAAAACAAATCTCAGACCTCACATCTTGGTTAGATGTATAATTAGTCTTTAGCTAACAAACCAGTGCTTCCAAAATTGCCGCACGCTTTACTTGCATCAGTCAATCATAGGAACTGCCTGGCTTTTTGGTTCCCAAATGCGATGCCAAATGCCCCAGGGTTTCATATGCGCCCTGTATTCCTTGAGTCTAGTTTGTGCCATAGATTGTTTTAATGTTTTAGATTGAATTACCTTTATTGTTATCGTATTTATCTTTCAATGAGTAACAGGTCCATGGCTGCAAAGAGTTAACTTTTTATGGGTCTTCCTTCTCATGTTTACTTTATTTATCAACCATTTGCTCCTAGTCCAACTGAAGTTCTTAGTTGTAGATGGAAAATGTTTAATTAGCTCTTAACTTGAGAAATTCTATAAGCAGCCTTGAAAAATTAAAAATGCGTTTGAACTCTAGTTATTCTTTATTCATCACAGTGGAAAGCCAAAATTACAAATTTCTTCCTTTTATAGAGTAGACATGCATCTTGGAATATGCCAAAAGGAAGAGACATTCAAATTGGGTGTTGCAGGGAGCATGCTTTTTAACGAGTAACCTCAAACTTGGATACGCATGGTTAGCTGCAGAAACTAGGGATAAAATCTTTTCATATGTACATGTTGAAAATGTTTACACTGGGTTTCTTCAAATTCATTTCAGTTGTACCCATGGTGGGTCCGATGGAATTTTATGACATGGGTCATTGGTTGCATTCCAGTCCCTGTTTGATCTTCCCATCTAGCTATGTTTGATCTTCTCATCTATGCTATGTATATTTTATTTTACTTTAATTTCCTATGAAAGTTGGCTGTTTTCTGCTCAAGATATATACTTCCTCCACAAATTATCTATTTTAATGTTCTGTTACATATATGCAACAGAATCATGTATCTTTACGTGTAAGGAACAATTTTATTTCATTTGAATTATGTTGTCCTTACTTACTCTTTCTCCTCCAGAAATTTCCATTTTTCTTATGTGTTCATTGTTTTATATATCTTTTTCAGCATCTTTAGATTCCACAGCTCAAACAGGACATGCAAATGGTGGTGATTGGCAAGAAGAGGTCTATCAGAAGGTAAAATCTATCTTCATACATTCTCCTGTAGATACTACTACACTAACGACTTGGTTTCAAGAAGGTTTTGAGTTGTAGGAAAGTGGTTTTGAGACGATTATTAGAGTATTTTGGGATGCTTCTCTCTGCTGAAGTATAAACAAAAAGAATTACGAACTTAAAAACAAATTTGATGAGAGAAATCCTGACATTTTTTGAATGTCTTACTAGTTTGTTAATAAGAATTTGAATTCTTTTGTCTTGTTCTTAGAAGAAAGAAAATAAAGCTTATATAAATCCTTCTGTGGTCAATTAAAGATCCATTATATTGGTGAGCAAGAAAACTGTCAAATAGATCAACGATATCTTGCATGATTTAACTACATTAATCATCATTTATTGATGCATTTGTTTCTTCACTTATTAACTAAAATCAGTCTCTGCTTGTCAGCAAATGAAAAGATCTTTTCACTTTTCTCATTAATTATTAGACTTGGACAAATTGAGTGGTTTAATTGTTGGTTAACCATTCTGTTTCCTGATTTAATGTTGCAGATCAAAACCATGAAAGAGACATACTTGCCTGAATTAAATGAGATGTACCAGAAAATCGCTGCCAAATTGCAGCAGGTAGGTTGTCCTTTTACATAATCTTCTATATTCATTCCCTGACCTCCAAAGAGCAGTGGGACTGATCTGCACTGCCCTCTGCTGCCTTGTATGTCTGAATAGAATTTAGACAATAGCAATGTTGTCAAAGGCACTAGGACACTTACCTCGCATGAGGCGCTAGGACCCTTACCTGAGATGCAAGGTGCAAAAAACTGCTTGCCTGAGTGAAGTAAGGCTCTAATTGCTGGAAGATAATTATATATACGGGACAAAGAAAATTCTGTGTTGTGTCTTATAAGCTTAAAATATATGATTTTGTTAATAAACATTAAAGAGTTTAATCCGTTACATTGCCTAATATGTTCCAAAGATCAAGAATTATCATAACCAATGTTATCAAACAACGTTCCAAGTTTCCTTCACTTCCATAACAAAAAGTTGTGCATCAATTATAATATTTAATTTTTTCCTGGAAATAGATTTAAAACTGGCCTTTTTTTACTATTTATAGAGTAACTGACAAAACAAATTAAAGCCTATAGAAACCAAAGGACACTTAGGCTCATTTTTTCTGCGCCTTTCACCTTGAAGAAGGTGCACCTAGTCGCAAAAGCCATGGGCCTGAGTAAAGGCCCTTGCCTTAAGGGGTGCAAGGTGCTTTGCTTGATTTGTGCTGTGCCTTAGAGCCTTAGCACCTAGGCATGCACGATGACAACACTGGAGAATCAGAATTCACTACTGCACATTAGAAAGCTTTTGATTACATGCTGGTTTTGGGTTGCTAGTTGAATCTCTTTCCTGTAGGCACTGTTTAGTAGTTGCATTTATGCTTATATGGTGTAATTGTGGTTGGTAAGTTTATTTGTTTCTGTTAATACAATTTTATGCGTACTATTTTCCAGCATGATTCTCTTCCACAGCAGCCTAAGTCAGACCAGCTTGAGAAGTTGAAATTATTCAAGACCATGTTGGAGCGCATTATAACTTTCTTATCAGTTTCCAAAGCAAATATCTTACCCACTTTCAAGGATAAGTTGACTTCATATGAGAAGCAGATAATAAATTTTATAAATACCAATAGGCCAAGGAAGCCTGCCTCAACGCTGCAGCAAGGACAGCTTCCTCCACCTCATATGCATTCCATGCAGCAGCCACAACCTCAAATTAATCAGACACAGTCTCATGATAATCAAATGAACCCTCAGTTGCAGTCAATAAATATACAAGGTTCTGTGCCAACAATGCAGACGAACAATTTGACAAGTTTGCAGCACAATTCTTTGTCTTCTTTACCTGGGGTTTCAACAGCACAGCAGACCATGTTAAATTCGCTGCAGCCAGGTTCCAATTTGGATTCAGGACAAGGAAATGCCTTAGGCTCAATGCAGCAGGTCGCTCCAGGACCTTTACAACAAAATCCTGTGAGTACCTCCCAACAAGCAAATATCAGCAGTTTGTCATCACAAAGTGGTATAAGTGTTCTGCAGCAAAACATGAATCCTCTTCAGTCAAATTCCAACATGCTTCAGCACCAGCATCTAAACAAGCCGGAACAACAAATGCTGCAGTCACAACAGCTCAAACAGCAGTATCAACAGCGCCAGATGCAGCAGCAACAGTATATCCAGAAGCAGCAGCTAATGCAACAACAACAGCAACAACAACAGCAGCAGCAGCAGCAGTTGCACCAGCAAGCAAAGCAACAGCTGCCCACACAGTTGCAGACACACCAGATACCACAGCTGCATCAGATGAATGATGTAAATGATATGAAAATGAGACAGGGGATGGGTGTTAAGCCGGGGGTCTTTCAACAACATCTCCCAGCAGGCCAGCGCCAATCTTATACCCATCAACAGTTGAAACCAGGTTCTCAATTTCCTATTTCTTCACCCCAGCTCCTTCAGGCTGCATCTCCCCAGATGCCTCAGCATTCTTCCCCACAGGTTGATCAGCAAAGCCTGCTAACATCCATCTCAAAAACTGGAACCCCTTTGCAATCTGCAAACTCACCTTTTGTTGTTCCTTCACCTTCAACTCCGTTGGCCCCATCACCTATGCTTGGGGAATCTGAAAAACCTGTTCCAGGCACTTCTTCTCTCTCAAATGCTGCAAATGTTGGACATCAACAAGGAACTGGTGTTCAACCGGGCTCCCAATCCCTCGCAATTGGCACTCCTGGGATATCAGCCTCACCTCTCCTTGCAGAGTTCACTGGAGCAGATGGGACTCATCCTAATGCTTTGACAACTGTTTCTAGCAGGTCTAACATTACAGAGCAGCCTCTTGAACGTTTAATGAAGGCGGTTAGTGAAGCTCAATTCTTGACACTTTACTCCCTCTCTTTTGTGGTTACTTCTGTGAGACAGCTTTAGAAGTTCTTTCTTCTTTTCTTTTAAAAATATATTGGATTTATTTAATTTTAATGAGTTACAATTTCAGGTGAAATCCATGTCACCTACAGCATTGGGTGCATCTGTAAGTGACATTGGCTCAGTTGTCAGCATGACTGACAGGATAGCAGGGTCAGCGCCAGGTAATGGATCTAGAGCTGCAGTTGGTGAGGATCTGGTTGCCATGACAAAGTGTCGTCTGCAAGCAAGAAATTTCATCACCCAAGATGGAATGAATGGGACAAAGAGAATGAGGCGTTACACTAGCGCCATGCCCCTAAATGTTGTATCATCTGCAGGGAGCGTAAATGATAGTTTCAAGCAATTAACTGGTTCAGAGACATCTGACTTGGAGTCAACTGCAACATCTAGTGTCAAGAGGCCTAGAATTGAGGTATCATTCTTTGCTCATGGTACATTTTTTTAATTTTTCAGCTATGTTTTCATAAGCCTCTTCCACCACTTTATATGGCTGAGCTATTTTATGCTGTCTCTATGCCAAATTGAATGTTCATCTTCCATCTTCAGAATGTTTCAAACTTATGTTCTATTTTCCTCTTAGAACAGCTAAACTTTTTATTTTGTCTATATTGTCACGTTGATTTTGTGTTTTTGTTTTTTTTTTTTGTTTGTTTCTTTTTTTTTTAGCTTCGGCATTAGAATCCATTAAACATCAATATGACTACAATCTTAAATTTTAATTTCAGAAACCTTAAAGATTCGAATGTATTTGTGAATATGAACTCAAGATTTACCATGAGTCACAGTTGTGTTTAGTTAGTTACATTTAAGCATGCGATGAACATTTAAATAAAATGCAACATAAATATTGGTGAAGTAAACTTTGTGGATCTTTTCAACATAGGCATCATTGTTCATCTGGTGTTCTGAATCACATGGTTCTTCGGTTTTTTTTGTCCCTTCTGATTTCATGCATTTTGTTTCAATAACAGTGCCAAATTTGCTGCTAGTATTAATCAGCCACTGCTAGTGTTACATCCTGATTACAGGCTAGGTGTTCATTAACAGCGTCCTTCCTTTCTTGGAATGCATCTAATCCTGATAAGCATCAATCATAGTAATTAAGCTTTAGAATCTAGTCAGGAAGCCTGTAAAGAAAATGTTAGTTCTGCAATCTATTAAATCATGTGCAATATATGAAACCTAAATTCCCAGTTCCAGTTTGACCTTATATCTCTATCTGATGTCTGATTGGAAATTCAATCACTTTCAATAATCTGGTTATTATTCAAAGTCCATTAAATTTCTACCATATAGACAACATATTTTTCTCTAACTGCCATTTTACTTTCTGATGCTCTGTCGCCTTGTGTCAAAGAGATCCCTGGCATTTTGTTTTTCACACGTCGATTTCTGCTTAGCAATAAATATAAGCCATCTGATGCTGACATGAGAAAACTTATTTATAATTTTGTATTATCTAAGATAGCAGTGTGCAGTTTGCTGTATGTAATTAGATGTACAAAATTTGATGGGATCTATTGCAGGCTAATCATGCCCTTTTGGAAGAAATTAGGGAAATAAACCTACGACTTATAGACACAGTGGTCGATATCAGTGATGAAGATGTTGATCCAAGTGCAGCAGCAGCAACTGCTGAAGGGGGTGAAGGAACCATTGTCAAGTGCTCTTTCAGTGCTGTGGCTCTCAGTTCAAACTTGAAATCACAGTATATGTCAGCACAAATGGTAAGCTTTCAGATTGTGGAAAGAAAGTGATGTATTAACTTGAAGTTTTATGCTTTTCTCTTCATTATCTATATGCTTTGTTGCTATGCAGTCACCAATTCAGCCCCTGCGTTTGCTAGTTCCCACAAATTATCCAAATTGTTCCCCAATACTATTAGACAAGTTTCCTGTTGAAGTCAGGTGAGGAAACATCGTATACGAATTCAAGGCACCCTTCTCTCTTCATCCTCTTCTTAAATTGGCTAGTATTCTGTTTAGAAACTGTTTGATTTATTTTTTAGCAAATTATTATGAATCATGGTTTGATTCACTTTTATCCTTTATTTTATTTAACTACAATTTCCAAATGTAATAGTTTAAAGAAATAATCTTTTGTGTTTTAATGAAAGGTTACTGGCCTGATATAGATGGAGGATGGAAAGAATCTAGTTGAAGATTATGTAGGACTTTGTTTTGTTTCTTTATTATATCTTATGGGTTTGATTGTAACTTTTATATATATTTAGGATATTTATATTAATTAGTATTTTTCTTATTTTTCGATTACAGGGCTTAAGGCTTATACTTGATATTTTGCATTTCTACTAGGGTTTTAAGTTTTAAAAATTATATTTGACATTTTGCATTTCTACTAGGGTTTAGGATTTAGTTGTTAATACCTATCTTATTTTAGTTTTGAGTATGCTTCAATTTGTGAATTATTGAGATATTGGTATCTTGAATTTTTTGGAGATCAGTAGTTTAGATAACTTTGAGTATTTGATTATTGTTATTTGAGAATTTTTATTATGATTTCTGATTATTTTCATAGTTTCCTCCATCAAATATTGTGGGAAAAGGTTCATTTTCTTCTTCATGTTACTTAAATCTGTTCATTGATTTAATTGCTGAGTGAGTCAATTTGACTGGTTAATTGATGCAGCAACTTCAACTTCAACTTCTATGGTAATTGTTAATTGTATATCACTTCAAATATATTTTAGGTTTTTCAATGTTCTAGGAGAAAATTTTGTTAGCAGTTATTAGCATTGGCTTAGGGTCATGTTCCTGGTTAAGAGCAAGTTGGTTCGAATCTAAATGTCTAATATTTGACCTTTTTTGCATTGAAAATAAATTTTGGTCTTATATTCTGGATTCACAGTAAGGAGTACGAAGACCTTTCAGTTAAAGCGAAGTCAAGGTTTAGTATATCACTGCGAACCCTTTCACAGCCTATGTCACTTGGTGAGATAGCAAGGACTTGGGATGTTTGCGCCCGAGCCGTAATTTCTGAGCATGCGCAACAGAGTGGTGGAGGCAGCTTTAGCTCAAAATATGGGACTTGGGAGAACTGCTTGAGTGCTGCATAGCAATCTTTGCTGACTCAATCAAAAGCATAAACTGGAGTTTTTCTGATGATTGATGACAAGAATTTGCCAATCTGCTATCAAGAGAACTGAATAAGCAGTTTTTGGATGCGTATAATGGCAATCAAAATTCATTCAAGGAAGCAGCCTCTGGTGATGTTTGTCAACTTGAGAACTCCCAAGGTTGGTTCGTAATTTCTGTCATAAGGTAGATATTGTTGTTTGTATGGGTCAACACATGCGGCATCAATTAGCTTTGCCATCAAATTCTGTTTATAACCCTGCTGCATTATGTTATGTAAGTTTGTAACAGATTATATGGCTTCCCTGCTTCCCCAAATCAGTCTGTAAGGTTCTTTGAATGGGTTGTAAAACGGGAATCCTGTGTACAAATTTTTCAGTTTTGTGATAAATGCAAAACTCTAATTATGATAATTATCAATTCAAGATTGTTTTCTTTGGCTAATAAATTAGTAATGCATAATCCTTCTCAACTGATTGATTTTGCACATTTTTACTGTCTGACTAGGGGGGCAGTTAACCTTAAGTTTTCTGAAAGCATCATGTTATGTATAGCAATGATTGATGGTATTAGAGAATTAAAACCATAAGTTAAGAAGGTACAGCAAATTGTGAGTCAGTGTTGGAACATTAGAATTAGCCAAAAGTTAAAAGGTATGGTTAATTTCGACAATTGAGTTGGTAATTCCACCACAAATGATGGGATCGGAAACTTTACCAACTATCTGCTAGCAATTAGGTACATTTATTGATAAAACACTACAACTAGCTCTTTCAAAACTTTGAGCTCTAAATGCTTCTCCTTTCTCTGTGATGGATTACATTTGACTGCAAGTTAATAAGAAGTTGGATGTTTTAACATTTCATTTAATGTTAAATTGCAAGCTTTGTGATGGATTAGATTTCACTGCAAGTTATTAAGAAGCTGGATGGCTTAATATTTGATTCAATAATAAGTAAAGGCACGAATCTCCTGTTTAACAAATTAACTACATCTTTTACTTCACAAGGTTAGGTAATATTGTTTGGAAGCCAAATTGGCATCTACAAATCTCCCATAAAATTATAAATTTCTTTATGCCCTTCTGCCATAAAAGGAGAGTAGCCTATTAAACATGTAGTTTTGCAATGTGTGGGTTGGCATAGGATTAAGGTAACAAATCAACTTCAACATTTAGGGAGATTACGGTACTGGATAAGTGGCTTGAGAGGATAAGTTGCTTTCTGTTAAGAATCTATCTGATGAAGTGAGTAGCATACTTTCTGTGTCTGCGGCCTTTACATCTGGAAGGTTAGATGTGAGGCAAGAATTGCTAAAAAACCAACCTCGTGTGAGAGTGACGGTAACACATATTCAAAGGGTTGTGCCAGAATACTTGACTGTCATAAGGAACTAGGCTACAAAATCAAAGAGATTATGAAACAGACAGGGTAGATAAAGAAGAAGCCTTTGCTGGAAGATGGGACAAGGTCAATCAGTTATGTTTGTAGGGATGAAATTAGCTCTCGGAAACAGTTTCCAAAGTTTCATACAAGAAGTGGTGTGTTCAGACTGGAGATTAAAGCCTAAGCTGACAGACATAAACAAAGACTGCACATTGGGTAGTTGTCCAATCAAAGACACCTCCATCTTCCTTGATGTTTGTTCTCGATTTAGAGACGTGGCCTCCCTTCATCACCATGATTTCATTCGTTATGCTTAGGATGCAAAGAAGGGCTCAGTCCTTTTCTCTGTGTTCTAAGAAGATATTGTAATATGTAGACACTTGTGTATTATCATCCTTTACATACCATAAACAATTAACCACATTCAAGCATCCATCCATTACAATAATACATTTTGTTTTTATAAACAAATCTTTTCTTCCATCAATCCAAACATGTACATATAGTATTACTCTTTCCATTCGTAAACATATAACCTTTACCTTCCGTTATTTTAAATTAATATTCCTTCCGTCCCATTTTATTTGTTCTTTGTTTATCAAATAAATTCAATTTTAATTATTATTTTTAACAAAATTATGAAGTTACAAATTTTTAAAAAATAAAATGTCTAAATGAGACAGAGAGAGTATTTTATTTTCCATAAAAGATCAAAAAAATTATTCTTATTTTTTATTATCCTTAGCTATTACTATCCACTTTATTTTCTATTTTCAAACTAGTGATAATTTCAAATTAAAATTTTATAAATTTTGTAAAAAAGAAAACAATGTAGTAGAAAAGAGCGAGCAGCAGTAATTGCTTTTGAGTTAAAACCAAACGAGTAGAACAAGTCACCGAGTGCGGTGCCACTTGTCAAAATCACGGGTTGCCAACCAAGGCTAAATATATAGTGTAGGCCGGCACGCAAGTTAAAAAACAGAAATACCATTCAGATCTTCACTCTCGAAGCAGAAAAGGGTTGCCGACAAGACACCAAAGCGGCCCATGGTTCTCCCAATGCTTGGCGCCACGTGTCTCTACTTCTGCCGCGCATTTAATTGGGAATTTTGTCATGCGCCGTCACGTTAGAAACGTTCCACGATCCATCGAAAAACCGCCTGTCAGGCATCTTCGGGTTTGGATATATATAGCCGTTTTGCGAGTTGCCCAACGTCCACGAAAGCGACCCCCTTAAAATGCCAAACCAACGCATATTTACTAAATTATCCTCACTTCACTGCCCCATTTTGTCCTTTTTACCTTTTGTAAAAACCTTTATATTAAATTACCATTTTAAACTTATTTTATTATCTTAATTTTTATTATAATATTAATTTTTTTATTTCAAGTTCGGGTAGTTAAATTTTATTGGGTTTTATGTACCTCAAAATTAACAAGTAGGGTGAACATTGGATCACTTCAATCAGTTCAATCTTTAATTTCGAAAATCGAATTAATCGAATTCTCATAAAATAATCATTTATTTATTTTACTATTTTATTAGTAATTCATATTATATACAAAATGTTAATTAAAAAACCATTAATATTTATAACATATATAAAAAATATTATATTTAATTATATTAAATATAAAATATATTATATTATATATAATATTTAAAATATATATTACTAATGATCAATTTTTCAATTGATTTGATTGTAAATTTCAAACACCAAAAACTAATCGAAATAATCGAACATACCAAACCAAATCACTAATTAAAATTGAAATTTTTTTTATAATGAGAAAGAAGAGATTTGAACTCAACTTTTTAAATAAAGAGATCATGTATCAACTAATGAGTCAAATACTCGGATGTACTAATTAAAATTGAAATTGAACAAACTGAATCAAATTCAATTGATTTCAATTGATTTATTTAATCGGAACCGATTAATACTAGCTCCTATTCCCACATAAAATATATGGCATTGTAACTCCATTAGACTAAAAAAAAAAAGGCTATATTGAAAGCCCTTTGAATCTATGTCTCACTAACACACTTTAAAAATGGAAATCTTGTCAATTGTAAGGTTAACCTTAATGTAAGCTACTAATCACTATTATCATATATTTATATGACTTATTGTATCATTTGATATCGATTAAGACTCGTAAAATCGAAGACTTTTTTTCTTTCTGTGACTTATCACAATTATGCTAATAATATTCAACTTTTCAAAAAAATATTAATTAGTATTGTTAGAGTATCTGAATTATTTTTTGTGATAAATCCTTTGAAAATGAAACCTTTATTTGTTTTATTAAATTATGCACTGCCTTTCATTAATGGTATACTTTGAACTAGGACTATCAAATATGGAATGTAAGATAATGTAAGTTAATTACAATATTAGTAGTTCTTGAATTAAATTTTGGTTTCTTATACTCATCTAATTTGGTTCAAATCTTATTTCAAAAAATATATTTGAAGTTTAAAACTATGAAAACCTTTTTAATTTTGTTTGATAATATTTTAAAATTCATACAATTAAAAATCAAGTCCATTTTTTCTTTAGAAAAAATAATTTTTTGATAAAAATTTGAGGGTAATTTGGTCCTTGGACAAAACAAAAAAAGGGATAGAAGGTTGAAGTAGAGGTGAGGAAATCAATTTAGACCAATTATCCACTCAAGCCAAATGCGATTTTGGTAAAACTGTTCGGTTTAATTGGTTCATTCGATTAATTAGTCTAAAATATTTGGTTCGATTGGTTTTTTGGTCGGTTCTCGATTTTAAAATTTTTTAACCAATCCACCAAAAAAACCAAACTAGTTTTTTTATATG